>NC_034591.1:127611191-127654781 GCF_900095145.1 Mus pahari
ACTAGAGGGCACAGGGACAGTGTTCTAATTAACAAAATCAGAAGTGAAAAGGGAGACATAACAACAAACCCTGAGGAAATCCAAAACATCATCAGATCCTACTACAAAAGGCTATACTCAACAAAACTGGAAAACATGGATGAAATGGACAACTTCCTAGACAAATACCAGGTAGCAAAGGTAAATCAGGATCAGACTGATGATCTAAACAGTCCCATTTCCCCTAAAGAAATAGAAGCAGTCATCAATAGTCTCCCAACCAAAAAAAGCCCAGGACCAGATGGGTTTCGTGCAAAGTTTTATCAGACTTTCAAAGATCTAATTCCAAATCTCCTCAAAGTATTGCACAAAATATGAGCAGAAGGTACTCTACCAAATTCATTCTGTGAAGCCACAATTACTCTGACACCTAAGCCACACAAAGATCCAACAAAGAAAGAGAACTTCAGACCAATTTCCCTTATGAATATCGATGCAAAAGTTCTCAATAAAATACTCGCAAACCGAATCCAAAAACATATCAAAACGATCATCCATCATTACCAAGTAGGCTTTATCCCAGGGATGCAGGGATGGTTTAATATAGGAAATCCATCAATGTAATCCACTACATAAACAAAATCACAGACAAAAACCACATGATCATCTCTTTAGATGCTAAGAAATCATTTGACAAAATCTAACACCCCTTCATGATAAAAGTCTTGGAAAGAGCAGGAAATCAAGGCCCCTACATAACATAATAAAAGCAATATACAGCAAACCAGTAGCCAACATCAAAGTAAATGGTGAGAAACTCGAAACAATTGCAATAAAATCAGGGACTACACAAGGCTGCCCACTTTCTTCCTACCTATTCAACATATTACTTGAAGTCTTATCCAGAGCAATTCGACAACAAAAGGAGATCAAGGGGATACAATTTGGTATGGAAGAAGTTAAAATATCATTATTTGCAGATGACATGATGGTATACATAACTGACCCTAAAATTCCACCAGAGAACTCCTAAACCTGATAAACAGCTTCAGTGCAGTAGCTGGATATAAAATTAACCCAAGTAAATCAGTAGCCCTCCTCTACACGAAGGAGCTCAAGAAGCTGGACACCAGAAACTCAAATAACCCCATTAAAGATGGGGTACAGAACTAAACAAAGAATTCTCAACTGAGGAATACCGAATGGCTGAGAAACATCTGAAAAAATGTTCAACATCCTTAATAATCAGGGAAATGCAAATCAAAACAACCCTGAGATTCCATCTCACACAAGTCAGAATGGCAAAGATCAATAATTCAGGTGACAGCAGATGCTGGCGAGGTTGTGGAGAAAGAGGAACACTCCTCCATTGCTGGTGGGATTGCAGGCTTGTACAACCACTTTGGAAATCAGTCTGGTGGTTCCTCAGATAATTGGACATAGTACTACCGGAAGATCCAGCAATACCTCTCCTGGGCATCTACCCAGAACTTGTTCCAACTGATAATAAGGGCACATGCTCCACTATGTTCATAGCAGCCTTATTTATAACAGCCAGAAGCTGGAAAGAACCCAGATGTCCCTCAACAGAGGAATGGATACAGAAAATGTGGTACATTTACACAATACAATACTACTCAGCTATTAAAAACAATGAATTTATGAAATTCTTGGGCAAATGGATATATCTGGAGGATATCATTCTTAATGAGGTAACCCAGTCACAAAAGTAGTCACTAGATATGCACTCACTGATAAGTGGGTATTAACCCAGAAACTTAGATTACCCAAGATACAATTACAAAACACAAGAAAACCAAAAAGCAGGAAGACCAACAGGTGGATACTTCATTCCTCCTTAGAATAGGGAACAAAATACACATAAAAGGAGTTACAGAGACAAAGTTTGGAGCTAAGACAAAAGGATGGACTATCAAGAGACTTTCCCCCGCCCCGGGAATCCATCCCATCATCAGCCACCAATCCCAGACACTATTGCACATGCCAGAATGATTCTGCTGAAGGGACCCTGATATAGTGGCCTCTTGTGAGGCTATGCCAGTGCCTGACAAACATAGAAGTAGATGCCCACAGTCAGCTATTGGATGGAACACAGGGTCCGCAATGGAGGAGCTAGAGAAAGTACCCAAGGAACTGAAGGCGTCTACAACCCTATAGGTGAAACAATATGAACTAACCAGTAGCACCAGAGCTCGTGTCTCTAGCTGCATATGTAGCAGAAGATGGCCTAATTGGCCATCATTGGGAAGAGAGGCCCCTTGGTCTTGCAAACTTTATATGCCCCATAGAGGGGAATGCCAGGGCCAAGAAGTAGGAGTGGGTGGGTAGGGGAGCAGGGTGGGAGGGAGAGTATAGGGGACATTCAGGATAGCATTTAAAATGTAAATAAAGGAAATATCTAATAAAATAATTAAAAGGAAAAAAAAAGAATTTAGAGATGATTGGATAGCCCCATCTGCAAATAGGGGGCCTTGCCTAACCTCGAAATTTGGTCTCTACAGGTTCTTCCTCCCCTTTGCTGGGAATTTCAGCTAATCTCATCCCTGTTGGGTCCTGGGAGCCCCTTGCTTTCCTAGCATCTGCTACTTGCTGGTATCCCCAGTTCCCCATCCCCCATTGCAACACACCTATGTTCAAATTCCTGATCCTTTGTATATCATCCCTGTCTCCTCCCATACCTGATCCTGCACCCCTTTTCTCCCCTTCCCTCTCCTCTCTTCCTCCCAAGACCCTCCCACCCTCTACTTCTAAGATTTTGTGACCCCTTCTAAGAAGGACTGAAGCATTGGCAGAGTTAATATAGTAAAAATGGCCATTTTGCTGAAAGCCATCTACAGATTCAATGCATTCCCCATCAAAACTCCAAATGAATTTTTCTTATACTTAGAAAAACAATTTGCAAATTCATTTGGAATAAGAAAAAAAACAGGATAGCAAAAACTATTCTCAACAATAAAAGAACTTCTGAGGGAATCACCATTCCTGACCTCAAGCTGTAATAAAGATCAACAGTGATTAAAAAGAAAAAATCTCTATGGTATTGGTACAGAGACAGGCAAGTAGATCAATGGAACAGAATTGAAGACCAAGAAATGAACCCACACACCTATGGTCACTTGATCTTTGATAAAGGAGCTAAAACCATCCAGTGGAAAAAAGATAGCATTTTCAACAAATGGTCAGCAGGTAGAAGATTGCAAATTGATCCATTCTTATCTCCTTGTATGAAGCTCAAGTCCAAGTGGATCCAGGACCTCCACATAAAACCAGATACACTGAAACTAATAGAAGAGAAAGTGGGGAAGAGCCTTGAACACATGGGCACAGGGGAAATTTTCCTGAACAGAACACCAATAGCTTATGCTCTAATATCAACATTAGACAAATGGGACCTCATAAAATTGCAAAGTTTCTGTGAGGCAAAAGATGCTGTCAATAGGACAAAATGACAACCAACAGATTAGGAAAAGATCTTAACCAATCCTTCATCCAATAGAGGGTTAATATTCAATATGTACAAAGAACTCAAGAAGTTAGACTCTAGAGAACCAAATAACCCGATTGAAAAATGGGGTACAAAGCTAAACAAAGAATTTTCAACTGAGGAATATCGAATGGCCAAGAAGCACCTAAAGAAATGTTCAACCAATTTGCAATGCTGATCATCAAGCATTCATATATCTGTAACCTCTCTCACAACCAACTTTTTTGCGTGCAAGACAGTATTAAATTTGCCTATTTTACAAGACTGAGGTTAGGACTAGAAAGGATGGGTAGAGATTGTCTTTCTAAAAGTCAGACATAAAACAAACATTCAGTAAAGCAAGGTCCATTGGGAGGGAGTTCCACTGTGGTGAGTTATAAGAAGTTCAAATTACTAGTGGCCATTGAGACCCCTCTGTATATGTTATGGGGACTGATGACTAGAAGCCACTGTGGTGGACATATAACAAAAGCCTAGAAACAATTCTTAGTGAAAAACGGAGGTGCCCTGCACCACCCCACAGCCATTGCTATCTGGAAAGACCCTGGGCTTTGGAATTGGGCAGTCTGATCAGATCTTGACTATCATTTAGTGACAGCCCACTTGATGTTCCACGTGGCCCAAAGCTAATGACATATCCCAGACTCCACCTCAATTGTTGGTGGGACTGAAAGCTTGTACAAACACTCTGGAAATCAGTCTGGCAGTTCTTCAGATAATTGGACATAGTATACTACCCAAGGACCCATCTATACTACTCCTGGGCATATATACCCAAAAGATACTCCAGTGTATAACAAGAACACATGCTCCACTATGTTAATAGCAGCCTTATTTATAATAGCCAAAAGCTGGAAAGAACCCATATGCCCTTCAACACAAGAATGAATACAGAAAATGTGGTACATTTATAGAATGGAGTACTACTGAGCTAATAAAAACAATGACTTCATGAAATTCTTAGACAAATGGAAGGAACTAGAAAATATCACGCTGAGTGAGGTAACCCAGTCACAAAAGAACACACATGGTATGTACTCACTGATAAGTGGACATTAGCCCCAAAGCTTAGCATACCCAAGATACAATTCTTCAGATGATTTTACTCCAAGATTCTAGTTTGCAATACTCTTTCTTTGATGACCTTCAACAAAATAGATGTTTAAACTCAAACGGCTGATATGGGCAAGAGGGAGTCCTTTCATCCTGAGTGTCCTGGCTTTCCTTGGTCCTCTGGGCAAGGAATTCTCTTATCTTTTTGGATTACAAGTGAAAGACATGCCACAACAAGGACAGTCGATGTCTGTGGAGAGCTTGTCCATTTGGTTTCTTCAATGCTAACACACTTTCTCATTTCAAAAGCCCCTGAGTCGCCTGGTGCTTTGGCTTTCAGTTCTCCAAGAATATAAAAGAAGCAAGGCTTCCTTGCAGTGGGATTCTCTGCACAAAGCAAACAATGAAATAGCACAGTATCTCTTCATAGATAGGAAGAATTACAAAAGGGAGGGCTGGCCTCTTCACGCTTTGAACATTCTATCCCTTCCTGACAGAACGACTTGTAGAGACCGGGCGGGCTACAGCTCTGCTTCCTTTTACTGTGTGACAGTTTTATATGTTTGTATAATGAATTTCAGTCATGTTCATAACTGATGCCCTCCTTAATTCCCCACGTCTACCCTCTCTCTGTTGTTTGTGTGTGGATCCCTGTGATCACTAAGACGTATCTGCCTGCATGTAGGCGAATTGGTATTTGGTGGAACAAGAGTGACTTACCTATGGATACAAAACTGAAGGCAATGCTGTCCCCATTCTAGTTTGCTTCTTTGTTCCTCTGATACAATGGTGACCAAAAGTACCTTGGGGGAGGAAAGGGACTATTTGGCTTAAGGTTATATTTCATGATAGAGGGAAGTGAGGTGGGAACTTAGAAGGGGTGGAGGTGGGGACTGAAGCAGAAGCCAGAGAAAATGTCTGCTTACTGGCTTGCTTCATCTAGCTTGTTCAGCTACCCTTTCTTGGTTTTGTTTCTGTTTTCTTTGTTTGTTCGTGTTTTTAACATATAGTCTGGGCCATCTATTCAGGGATGGCACTGTCCCCAGAGAGCCGGGCCCTCCCACAACAAATAACAATGAGCATAACCCACAACAGGCCCACAGGACAATCTAATTGAGGCAACTCCTCAGTTGAGTTCCACCGTCTCGAGATATGAATGGTTTGTGTCAAGTTGACAAGAAATAATCATAATACGCTCCCTTACCAATTACTGTTAGCTGCTGATAACGCCACTGGGAGAGATGGGAGATGGGACCTCATGAACCCCTTCCCCATCTATGATGAAATGACAAGCCCAATCCTGTGCAGGTAACCACAGCTTCAATGAGGTCCTCAGTGACAAGGCTGCATCATGTCCAGAAGTTGTCTTTTTTGCTGCATGTCTCAGCTCTTACATCCTTTCATCCCTTCTTCTGAACTGTTCCCAAGCCTTGGATGGAGGAATATTGATGTCCCATTGACAGACAAGCACTCTGTTATCACTTATTCCTGGCCATTTGGTCAGCAAGGAGGTTTCAGCATTAGCTGTGTGAATAGCTATTTACACAGACTGGTTTTGTTTTGTTTTGTTTTGTTTGTTTTTGTTTGTTTGTTTTTTGCTAGCATCTCAACATTGAATCTATTTCTCTGGAATTTAAAGACAGGGAAACAGCCATTAGGAAGAAAAGAACTGTGTGTATGATAAATGCATAAATTTCACTGGCTTTGTGTGATTTATTACAGATGAGTGTGAGAGGGAATATAAAAACTATTCCATTAACTTCATTTCCATTTTAGTGGTTATGTGGGCTTAGCTGCTTTGAAAATTATCTTCACATTTTCTCAGGAGAGAGATCTGTAGAACTACTGAATGGACGGATGTGTTCTCGAGTACACCACGGACTCATCTTTAGGAAGTTCATCTTCACCTTCCCCAGTCCCAACTGCCTGTAATAATTTTTGCTTCAATGGAAAAAAAAAAAAGTATCTGGAGTCTTCTCCAATTCCACACACACCCAGTCTAATAACAGTATCATTATGCCTTCTGTCTAATGATGCTTTGGTTATCACTCCATTCATTTCTATTGAAGCGCCTCTGTTCCTCCAAGGGGCTCATTCATAAGTTATCATATCAGGAAAGCACTTTCCAATGTCTTCACTGCCTCTCCCAACTCTGATTTATGTACTGAAGAACTAGGAGGGATTATTTTAAATTCATGGCAGCTCACCTATTCCTAAATATGTCTTCCGGACAGAACCCTCCTACCGTACCACAGGTTCAAACGCTATTTTTTCATTACTCAAAGGGTGTGTTCTGTGCTGAGCAAGCATGTAATAACGCAGCTTAACTTTATTAGATTCTTATCTTGAGCCCAGCACAATTCTGTGACTTCAATGAATATGACCTCAGATGAGCATGTGTATGAGATTCTCTGTGGATTTTAGTATCTCTGTTATTCTTATAATAACAGCAAGGACCCAGGCTTTTAACTATAATAGCACACCATCTCAGGTGACTATTTTCAAATGAAGACCCACTTTGAAATTTATTAATCATGACTTTTCCTGTGGCTGCTTTGAAGAAGAGATTTAATCAGTAGTCAGGGGTAGTTTTCAAGGGTTGACTCAACTGTGGTTCCCTTCTTGTTCTTTCTTTTAAAGCAATTACTTTGGTGTGGATCTCTTATTTTCATAACTAATATGATAAATACATTCAGAAGTGTCCATGATTTGTTTTGAGTTCATAATGATGCTTCCATATCTAATAGTGAAAGGAATTCAAAACAGTCATTCTTGTGTCGAAATTTTCTTATGGACAATCACTGGTCAGCAATAGCCTCAATATTTATGTTTATTAAGACACTAGTAAAAGTAGCCTGTGGTCCAGAAAATAGACTACCTCTCATCTTCTAGTACAGAGGTTCTCAATCTTTCTAATTCTGTGACCTGTTAATACAGTTCTTCTTGTTGTGATGAGCCCCAACCATGAGATAATTTTTGTTTCTATTTCATAACTGTGATTTTTGCTACTGTTTCGAATTGTTATGTAAATGTCAGTGTTTTCCAACGGTCTTGGCCAACCCCTGTGAAAGGATCATTCAATCACCAAGGGGGCTGAGAACTGTTGTTCTAGAACAAAGCAATATATATAGCTACAGTTGCTGTTGGTGCCAGTTCCAGAATCAAGAGTAGACAGATGTTAACAAGGAGGAGAGGGCCAGCAAGGCATCAGGAAAAGACTCATCAGAAGCCAGAGGATGGGAGCCTGATCATACATCTCTTTATGGGAGACAAACATCCTTTCTACATCTCATTTAGGCCATAGATTTTGTTTTTACATCCAAATGCATCCTAAATAGTACATGTTGCCACTCACTTTGACTGACACCAGAGGAAACAAATGGCTAGCTACATTCATATATTTCACCCTGAACTTGGCACATCACTGGTAGTTTCTGGAATTATAGTCATTTATGTGAGATCTCATGATAATTCTGGTAAATGGATTCTGGTACCACCTGCTTTTAGAGGACTATTTAAACATAGCTGGCTCCCAGTTCACAGAAAGCTGTGCCTGACATCCCACCTTCCTTTAACTCACAGCTTCATCCTTCTCCTACCTCTGCCATGCCGGCTTTCCCCAGGTCTCCCAGCTTAACATGTTATCACAGCCTCACACCCTTAGCTTCCTTTATATGTCAGAACGCTGAGTTCAGTTCATATAGAGAGTTACTTCTCCCATTATTGTGACAAAATTCTGTGGCCAAAGAAGCCACTAAAGCAAGGTGAGGGTTATATTGGCTCTAAATTCAAAGACCCCATCCACCATGGTAAAGAAGCAAATACTGTCATTTAATTCAGTATGATTCACATATGGGGCGAACATTATCTGGAAACTACCCCCACGGACTAGAGCACAGCTGTGTCTCCCATGTCAGTCTCCAGCCTGCTATGCTAATCCATCTTAACCATCCCAGCTGAGACTGGATGTGCTTGCCTTCTTCAGAAGCAATGCACTAAAGCTCTAGGTATTCATTGCAGTCAACACTGACCAAGAGCAAGATTCCTCCTTCCTCCTTTGCTAAAAGAGTGGCTCCAATTCAAACAGTGGAGCCGCATCATCATGATTACTTATAAGAGATTATTTATTTGTGAAGGTTTTAGCAAGTGGTGCTTGGCTAGATGACATGTGTGGGTGCCATCAGGGTGAGCCCAGCCCTATTTCTGGTCCCAGATTCTCAACTTACTGGCATGTTGAGGTATGAGGAATTCATAGCACAGCACACTCTTCTCACTACCATGTTACCACCATCACCAAGCTCTCTTTGCCAAAACAAATCTCTTTAAATCATGGTCTCAAACAAACACTTCCTCCCTAAAATTACTTCCGATTAGATTACTTGGTCAAAGCAATGATAAAAAGCAACCAAGGAACCAATCCTCTGAATGCCTGGTCCATTCCCCTCAGGTACATCGTATTAGGATATTCCAGCCTCTTTCCACTGTAAACACTGCAGTGGAAAAATTTTCTTGCCTGCAGGCTTATCACTGAGCTAGGGCTAGGTGGACATGCTGGGGAGTTAATGATGTCAGTGTCAAGCTGTCAGTGACAGGATGGTATTGGAGGGTAAATACCCAGACCTCCCCCGCTATGTTGATGGAACTGTTAACAAGAACCCAACATAGGAGTAGTATAATGGGTGTTACCTAGAGTACTGGCTAAGACAGAACCTCGGTTGTCTGCAGTAGTCATTTAGTCTAGAAATGATCGTCATTGCTCTCTTTGCCATCTCGACTTGCCCTTGCTACTGCTGTTTTGATTATTCCCCTCCCATTTCAGTACACGTAATACTTCATTATGGCAGGGTTTCTGCGTTAGCTTGGTCTCAGCTGCTGGGATAAAACACTGACGAAAACCAACTCTGTGATGGAAAGTTTATTTGTCTTAGAAGTCTGGAACACAGTTCAACATATGGAGAAGTCAAGGCAGAAGCAGAAGCATGAACCCAGAAAAAAAGGAGGGGGGGGGGAGTGGACACCTTGGAGAAGTGCTGCTCACTGGCTTGTCCCTCAGGCTTCCTCAGCTTGTGTTCTTCTACAGCCCAGTGCCAGATGCTCAAGTGTCCCTCCTGCCACAGTGGGCTGTGCCCTCCCATGTCAATCATTCATCAAGAAAATGCCACACAAACACACCTACAGTCCTGTCTAAGATAGGACTTTCCAATTGAAGTTCCTTCCTTCCAGTTTGTGTCAGGTTAACAAAACAAAACAACAACAACAACAACAACAACAACAACAAAACTCTAATGAACAAAGTCTAAATCTAAGTAAAACCCAGCCTAGCACACAGTTCCCTCTTTCCCACATAGTTTTCAGATCCTCCCTAGCAAAATACAACCACTGTTCCCTTTCCTAAAGCCATTAATAGATTGTACCTATTTTTTCATTATTTCCCTTTCACCCCGACTCTTATCTTCTGTAAGAATCATATTCCCTTTGTTATTAATATATGAGTCTGTAAAGAATTTCACAGTTTTCTAGTGGCTTCTAAATGAGTTTCTGCACTGTTTTCCCATAATGCATCACTTTCCCCTTACATATCAAGTTGAAAGCTTTGGTTCTGGTGTTAGACAAATTTAAGATTCCAATTCTATCTCCAACTAGCTGTGTAATTTCACACTGTATATCTTTGGGTATGTTCCCTTATAAGTATAATAAAAAAAGTAATAAAATACAACATTTAGTGAATTTTTTGTGAGGGTTAAATTAGGCAATGTATGTAAAGCACTTAGCCAAATGCCTGACATAGCTTGATAACTGTTGCCTATCACCATATTTATCACCCGTGGTACTGGTGGCATTAAATCGTTTTTCTTCCCCAGTGTTAATGCATCATCTATCCAGCAAACTGTATATAGTCAATTGATACTTATTTTTTTTTAACTAATAGCATGGCAAAATAGCAAGACAGATTTTCTACCAGCAGCCACAAGACTTGACTTGACCAATGAGTTTTCATAGCACGCCCAACTGAGATGCTGTGAAGCCACTCAGCCCTCAAGATTTCTCACGGATGTAAATCTAAACTACAAGTAATCTACCATCTGCTCAGGGAGTAGAGCATAGTGTGCCATTTCCCTGAGGCATTCAAAGACACAACAGGCCAGGCATCTTCTTCCCCTTTGGTCTGTTCAGGGCTTGTTTTAAGGATACACTTAGCATTTACACACGAGGTCTGGGGGCAAAGCAGATGCAGTGGGGATCTTTCTCCTGGCCATCTTCTGTATCACACTCGAATGGGCCTTAAAAAGAACCTGGCTAACATTCCCTCAAAAGCTGCATGGACTCTCCTCTAGATTATAATCCTTCCAAAGTCAATCAGAATCCATGCCAGTTTCTCCAGTCACATCCTTCCAGTGGGGTGAACTCCTCCCACACCCGATTTTCTGTGACTCCTCTGCAGATTATTACCTATTCACCTGCTCCTGCCTGTGCTGAATGCTGTGCCAGGAATGCCCTTCTCCACCCTTCAGATGTGCCTGCTGAACCTCTATGCTCCTTTCAAGGTGCTACTTAATTGTTATTACACTGGAGTTTTTCTACCTTTGCTAAAATGATCTCTTCTTCAAAATGTTCTATTCCTCCACCTATGGTGCTGGATGAAATATGTGGCTCATATATTACAATATATGATGTGTGCCAGAAAAATAATAATTCTTCGTTCCAGCCAAGTAAAATCATTCTTGGTGTGTAACTAATTGCCAGCTTTTCCCAGTATTCCAACTGGGATTCTTTTTTGAGATTACACGATGCCTGTTTTGTACAGTCACCCTAAGTGCCTTTTCCCTTCCCAACATCTTCCTGTACTCAGTCCTTGGTGCAGTCAAATGAATGTTCACTCCCTGTGCTTGGGAACAGCAGGACTTCAGGGTCTTTAAGGCTGGCAGTGGCTGGATCACACATTTGGCAGGAGAATCTCCCTTTGATTCATAGATCAAGTGACTAACCATTTCTGTGAAAATATAATAATAATTATACAAACATCATAGATTAGTTTTAATGATATTTGAAGCAACATATATATATATAGACTTTAGCACAGTGATTGATGTAAACCTGTTAAAAATCATGGTTATTTTTATTTATATTATTATAAATCATGTTAAAAGTAGTAAAAATATTGATGACATCCCAAATTATAATTTCAAAAGGTTATGATGAAGAAATTATTCTACCTTTCCTAGGTACTGGAGGGGATAGTAATGGAAAGAACAGGGAGGTTATAATAATTGTGCTGGAAGACACACCAGTTCATCTTCCTCATGCACCCAACAGACTGGATGACTTTTAGAGGCAAAGCCTGTCTAACATTTGAGTATGAATATGAAGAGCAGGTTAGGTGCCCCAGGAATGTTGGCCCAATTTTAGAGTGAATGCTTTGAAAATCGGCTACTTCTTTCTATCATTGATACCAAACTAGGAGAGAGGGTTCACCACCAATTAGAAAACAAGATGGCAGGGATTTCCTAAACAAGGCGGCTTTGAGGGGATATTGTACAGACCACACCCCAGATAAAGGGTAAGGTAAAAAAGCTGTTGTGTAAAGAAACACCAAAGCAAACAAAGACGTTAGGGGATATTTTTTTATTTTTTATTTTTTGGTTTTTCAAGACAGGGTTTCTCTGTATAGCCCTGGCTGTCCCGAAACTCACTTTGTACACCAGGTTGGCCTCAAACTCAGAAATCTGCCTGCCTCTGCCTCCCGAGTGCTGGGATTAAAGGCGTGCACCACCACGCCCAGCCCTCTTTTTTTTTTTTTTTTAATTAGATATTTTCTTTATTTACATTTCAAATGCTATCCTGAAAGTTCCCTATACCCTTCCCCCCGCCCTTGCTTCCCTACCCACCAACTCCCATTTCTTGGCCCTGGTGTTCCCCTGTACTGGGGCATATAAAGTTTGCAAGACCAAGGAGCCTCTCTTCCCAATGATGGGCGACTAGGCCATCTTGTGCTACATATGCAGCTAGAGATACGAGCTCTGGGGGTACTGGTTAGTTCATATTGTTGTTCCACCTTTTCTATAATATATTAATTCATCTCTGTGTATTTATCGTTTCACTTTTCTTAAAGAAGACAACTTTAAATGTACACCTAGGACTCTATGAGAGCAAACAACGACATCAAAATTTATCTTCTCTACAGTTGGAAAAATAATTAAATAACAGCAAAGCACCTCCTCTATAAAACACCTTTATGAGAAAATGCAAATTAACATTTATTATAGCACTAGGAGAAGCAGGAAGCTTTTAAATCAAATCTGGCACACATGAAGACTCATGCACACACCTATGCATACACACACATGCACACACACACACACACACACACTCCTCTGATTCACCCTTTAACAGAGTTATATGATGTATTATGGGAAAAGATGGAGAGCCATGCATTGAAGAGTTTCTCTGGGAAACATATGAAACCCTGGAATGCTGCCGAATATTCAAACACACTGTGATACCCAAGATTATGTTATATACTGGGAAAACCCAGTGGTGTGGGACTCAGCCTTCGCAGACACCTGCAATCATAGAGCTTTCTGCTTAAATACTGTAAACAGGATTAAATAAAGTCAACAATAAGTTGAGAAGCAGAACAAGCAACCAGTTGACAGGAAATGAACACAGGATTACTAGGAAAAAAACCTATAGAGATTAAGAGGGAGTCAGGAGGACAGAAAGACACAAAGGAAGTATAAGGGAGTTGAATGGGGGCAGGGGTTTCAAAGACTTAAGAGAGGGCATTCCTGCCTGAAGTTGGCCTAGGAGGAAGATCAGCTGCATGCTTTCTCTGCTTCTCTGAGCTAGCATGCTTTAACCCAGCATCTGGCTCCCAAGTCTTCATTGGTAAATCAAACAACTGAGGTTTTGTTAAAAAAAAAAAAAAAAAAAACCAACCAACCAACCAACCAACCAAACAAACAAAAAAACAATTAGAACAATTGGAAAAATTAAAAACAGCAGATTTCTGGTGCCCCCATTATTTCTCACCTAAAAACAGAGGGTGCTGCTGTGACAGTAGCTGGTAGTGCAGCTACAACAAAGTTCACTTAAAGGAAGTTTCTCCTCCTCCCTCTCCTCCCTCTCCTCCACCTCCCCCCCACCTCCCCTCCTCCTCCCTCACCTCTTCTCCTCCCCTACCTCCACTTCTTCCCCCTCTTCCCCCTCCTCTTCCTTCTCTTCCTCCTCCTCCCCCTTCCCTTCCCACTCTCCTCCCCCTCCTCTCTCTCTCTCTCTCTCTCTCTCTCTCTCTCTCTCTCTCTCTCTCTCTCTCTCTCTCTCTCTCTCTCTCTCTCTCTCTCTCTCTCTCTCTCTCTCTCTCTCTCTCTCTCTCTCTCTCTGTGTGTGTGTGTGTGTACATGTTGGTTAGGTGTCTTCCTTAATCATTTCTCCACCCTACATTCTGAGTCAGGGTCCTCCACTTACTCTAGAGCTCATCAACCCTGCTACACTAGATGGCCAATGAACCCCAGGGGTGTTGTTCCCTCAGCACTGAGACAATAGGCATGCACAAATCTATTATGGGTGCCAGCCACCTAAACACTAGTTTTTAATCTTGCATACCTACTACTCTACAGACCGAGCCATCTTCTGAGCCTTGATGGGTGTGGGGTCTTGTACCATTTTAGTATTCTTTTGTCTTGGTGATGTTTGTATTGCTATGCTCTATTACAAGGATACATTCAGATTCCTAGTAACAGTCTTTCAAAGAGTTTATTATGTTTAGGGAAAAAGTTACACACCTGAGAAGAGGCAAGTTCAAGTAGAAAGGTAAAAGAGTAAAGAAAATCATTATTCACTTAAGTAAAAACTCATATAAGACACTGGTATGATTCTGAAAATGTCAAAAACACTTCAAGAGTCATATCATTACTAATTTTTTATTGAATATTTTCTTTATTGACACTTCAAATGTTATCCCCTTTCTTGGTCCCCCCCTCCCAGAAACCCTATATCCCATCCTCCCTCCCCCTGCTTCTATGAGGGTGTTCCTCCACCTACCCACCCACTCCTACTTCCCTACCCTCAATTCCCCTTCACTGGGGCATCTATCTAGCCTTTATAAGACCCAGGTCCTCTCCTCCCATTGATGCCTGACAAGGCCATCCTCTGCTACATATGCAGCTGGAGCCATGTGTACTCCTCCATGGGTGGATTAGTCCATGGGAGTTCTGGGGGGGTCTGGTTGGTTGATATTGCTGTTCTTCCTATGGGGTTGCAAACCCCTTCAACACCTTCAGTCCTTTCTCTAACTCCTCCATTAGGGAGCCTATGCTCAGTCCAATGGTTGGCTGAGAGAATCCTACTCTGTACTTGTAAGTCTCTGGCTGAGAGTCTCAGGAGACAGCTATATCAGGCTCCTTTCAGCAAGCATTTCTTGGCATCCACATTAGTGTCAGGGTTTGGTGACTATGTATGGGATGAATCCCCAGGTGGGGCAGTCTCTGGATGGCCTTTCCATCAGTCTCTGCTCTACACTTTGTCGCCATATTTGCTCTCGCAAGTACTTTGTTTCTCCTTCTAAGAAGGACCAAAGCACCCACAATTTGGTCTTCCTTCTTCTTGAGCTTCATTCGGTCTGTGAAATGTACTTTGCATATCCTGAGCTTTGGGGCTAATATCCACATATCAGTGAGTGCATATCAAGTGACTTCTTTTGTGATTGGGTTACCTCACTCAGGATTATAGCCTCTAATTGCATCATCCATTTGCCCAAGAATTTCATAAATTCATTGTTTTTAATAGCTGAGTAGTACTCCATTGTATAAATGTACCACATTTTCTGAAACCATTCCTCTGTTGAGGGACATCTGGGTTCTTTGCAGCTTCTGGCTATTATAAATAAGGCTGCTATGAACATAGTGGAGCATGTGTCCATATTACCAGTTGGAGCATCTTTTGGGTATATGCCCAGGAGAGGTATTGCTGGATCTTCCGGTAGTACTATGTCCAATTTTCTGAGGAACTGCCAAACTGATTTCTAGAGTGTTTGTTCCAGCTTGCAATCCCACCAACAATTGAAGAGTGTTCCTCTTTCTCCACATCCTAACCAGAATCTGATGTCACCTGAGTTTTTGATCTTAGCCATTCTGACTGGTATGAGGTGGAATCTCAGAACTGTTTCGATTTGCATTTCTCTAATGACTAAGAATGTTGAACATTTCTTTAGGTTCATCTTGGCTATTCAATATTCCTCAGTTGAAAATTCTCCATTTAGCTTTGTACCCCATTTTTAATAGGGTTATTTGGTTCTCTGGAGTCTAACTTTTTGAGTTCCTTGTATATATTGGATATTAATCTTCTATTGGGTGAACATAAAGATCTTTTCTTAATCTGTTGGTTGCCATTTTGTCCTATTGACATTGTCCTTTAACTTACAGAAGCTTTGCAAATTTATGAGATCCCATTTGCCTATTGTTGATCTTAGAGCATAAGCCAGTGGTATTCTGTTCAGGAAAATTTTCTCTGTGTCCTTGTGTTCAAGGCTCTTCGCCACTTCCTCTTTTATTAGTTTCAGTGTATCTGGTTTTATGTGGAGGTCCTTGATCCACTTGGATTTGAGCTTTGTTCAAGGAGATAAGAATGGATCAATTTGCATTCTTCTACATACTGATCACCAGTTGAACCAGCACCATTTGTTGAAAATGCTGTCTTTTTTCCACTGGATGGTTTTAGCTCCTCTGTCAAAAATCAAGTGCTCATAGGTGTCTGGGTTCATTTCTAGGTCTTCAGTTCTATTCCATTGTTCTTCCTGCCTGTCTCTGTACCAATACCATCCAGTTTTTATCACAATTGCTCTGTAGTACAGCTTGAGGTCAGGAGTGGTAATTCCCCCAGAAGTTCTTTTATTGTTGAGAATAGTTTTTGCTGTCCTGGGTTTCTTTGTTGTTGTTATTCCAAATGAATTTGCAAACTGCTCTTTCTAACTCTATGAAGAATTGAGTTGGAATTTTGATGGGGATTGCATTGAACCTGTAGGTTGCTTTCAGCAAGATGGCCATTTTCACTATATTAATCCTGCCAATCCATAAGCCTGGGAGAAGTAGCCTTCCCCTACCCAAAGGATAAACAGGCTGAGAAAGAAACTAGGGAAACAACACCCTTCACAATAGTCACAAATAATATTAAATACCTTGGTGTGACTCTAACCAAGCAAGTGAAAAATCTGTATGACAAGAACTTCAAGTCTCTGAAGAAAGAAATCAAAGATGATCTCAGAAAAATCCCCATGCTCTCTATTCTTTCAAAAGAAGATGCCAAGTCCTTTAACACACATATGTAAGCAATACAAGTGTGGTGCTTTGAATGTTTCTTATAGAGTCCAGTAGGTCAGTGCTTGGTCTCTAGTTGGTGGTACATCCTTGCTGGAGGAAGTATGTCACTGGGTACCAGCTGTTGTAATTCATTTCCCACACCCACTTCTAGATCCTTCTCTCTTCATTGTGTTTGACATTGGAAACCTGGTCTTTAACCTTTCTCTTCCTAATGCCATCCCTGCTGCATGTTGTCATGCCTCACCATAATGGACTCTTTGGAACTATAGGTCCAAATAAGCTCTCTTCCTTTCACAAGTTTCATTAGCCATGGTGTTTTATCACAGCAAAATAAAGGTAAGTAACTAATACTCAAGGCTACCCACCTAACAAGAAAAATGGCAGAACTTCTGGATTTATGTAGATTCCAAATACCAGACTCTTCTACACGCTTATGAATAAACATATAAGTACAGCTAATTTGTTACGTATCTGTGTCATTTGATTTTTTTCAAACAAACTGCCTTTTTAAATCTTCCCAGCAATTCTTGAAGATTAAAAACTATTGTCTTCACCTTTATGTGTGGAGGTGAAAATAAGATGGTTGGTCCAAGAAGATCATGTCTGTAAAGATTTTCTGTGTTGTTAAAGACCATATTGCTAAAACCAAGAATATCAGGGATCTCATCCACAGGTAAATTGTAGGACACTCAAGGCCCAACTATTACACTATTTCTTATTCTCTTGGTTCCTTCTGCCTTTCAGCGTGTTGGCTTCATCCTGGGGTTTCCAGTGGTCTGCTGTGCTGCCCTCAACCTTTGCTGATGGCTTAAGGGTGGGAGGGTACCATTTCTCAGAAACCTTGGCAGTGCTTCCTTGCACCTGCTTGGCTCCAGTTACTTCTCTGATGGAGCCATGTGGCCAAGCAAGGAGAATATGCCACTCAGCTTAGGCCAAATAATAATTGTCCCTGGAGTTGGTGGATTGAGAGGCCTCCTTTTTATACCAAATGCATAAAGACAAAATAGAGTGAAGAAGCTGGGCAGAAACCAGTGATCAGTCACCAAGAAGATGAAATGGTTTCTAGGAAAGCAGACATTTAAAATTGTCCTTATATTTGGACCCATGTTGTCTCCTCCATGTGAAATTTCCATTTAATTCACAATGATTGCTTTATAAAGAACAAAAGAAATCATGGCACAAAATGATTTTCTGAGGCATGTAAGAGCTTAGGTATGAGAGTGTTGGTATGAGAAACTAGTGACATTCAACCAGAGACTTTGGACTGCAATAGAATTCCACAGCGCTCCTGAGCCCTGAAGGAAAAAGAAGCTGCAGTGATGGTGGAGGAAAGATTCAGACATAACTCTCCATACAAACTCATACGGAGATGGAACATTGGAGAACATTTAGTCAAAGTACCTGCCCTGAGATCAGCGTGGAAACTGCTCCCATGACAAATTTGGAGAACTCTGAAGAAGCAATATTTCTCTAAGATAATTAAATTACATATACGGCAAATATTAAACTATGAAAGAAACATAGGATAAAACAAAATCTTAATTTTCTCAGGGTGGCTCTGGTGATTTTAAACTAAAATATAAAGCATAGTTTTTCTTGATGATTTTAGAATTAGTTTTTAATCATTTTTAATTCTGTGTATATATGTTTGTGTCTACATGTGAATATGTACATATGAATGCAAGTGTGCTGGGAGGGTAGAGGCATTGGAGCCCCTGGAACTGAAGCTACAGTAAGTTCACTTCTAGCCCTTCATTTCTTTTTGGTATTTGCCTGCTTGCCTTCCTTCCCTCCCTCCTTCCTTCCTTCCTTCCTTCCTTCCTTCCTTCCTTCCTTCCTTCCTTCCTTCCTCACTCCCTCACTCTTTCTCTTCCTCCTTCCCTTTTTCTTTCTTTCTTCCTTTCTTCCTTTCTTCCTTTCTTCCTTTCTTCCTTTCTTCCTTCCTTCCTTTCTTTCTTTCTTTCTTTCTTTCTTTCTTTCTTTCTTTCTTTCTTTCTTTCTTTCTTTCTTACTTTCTTTCTCTGAGACAGGGTCTCACTGGGAAGTGCTGGATAACCTAGAACTTACTATGAAGACAAGGCTTGCCTGCAACTCAAAAAGATCCTTCCGTCTCTGTCTCCTGACTACTGAACTGAAGGTATGTGCCACCACACAGGTTTCTTTTTATATTGTTTTAGAATTATTTCATACATGCATATAAGTGTTTTGACAAGACCCATTCTCCTTTTTCTCCTCTAAAATTCTCCTATTCCCCCTCTACTACTTTCGCTCCCAATTTCATGTGCTTTTGATTTGTATGTCCAGATGTCATGGAATGATATCTGTGTGTACATTTGGTGTAGTACCTGCCATGGCATGGGATAAATCCATGGATGAACTGAGGAAGAGATCATAAGGTTTGAGTGAGGACTCTCTGCTTTATATTTGATTCAAAAAATTCATTCTCAGAGTGGTGGTAAGACAGAAACTTCTTTTGTTTTCTACTCAATTAATTAATTAATTTTACATTTTTTATTGGATATTTCTTTATTTATATTTCAAATGTGATCCCCTTTCCCAGTTTCCCCTCTGGTAACCCCCTATAACATCACCCCTCCTCCTGCTTCTATGAGGGTGCTCCCCTACCCACTCACCTAATCATACCTTCCTGCCCTGGCATTCCCCTGAACTGGGGCATCAAGCCATCACAGGACCAAGGGCCTCTCCTCCCATTGATGCCCAACAAGGCTATCCTCTGCTACATATATGGTTGGAGCCATGTGTCCTCTTTGGTTGGTGATTTAGTCCCTTGGAGCTCTGGAGGTCCTGTTGGCTAGTATTATTGTTCTTCCTATGTGGTTGCAAACCCCTTCAGCTCCTCCAGTCCTTTCTCTAACTTCTCTACTGGGGACTCCATGCTCAGTTCAATGGTTGGTTATGTGCATTTGCCTCTGTATTTGTCAGGGTCTGGCAGAGCCTCTCAGGAGACAGCTGTATCAGGTTCCTGTCCACAAGCATTTCTTGGAAGACAGGAACATCTTTTAGGGTAATTACATCATGAGAGGTACTGTTCTCTAAAGAGATCATCATTGACCTTGCAGAATGGGTGAGATCTCATAATAGTGAGTTATTATAAAGCAAGTTCATCTCTTGAGCTTAGCCTCTTCTATATGCAGCCATTTCTTAATCTATTCCCTCCCATCTTGTGATATAACCAGGTAAATCTTCTGCAAGGGATATAATAGTTTAGGCTTGTTTGTCTTAGGCTTATAACCTTTAAAAGTGTGTGTGTGTGTGTGTGTGTGTGTGTGTGTGTGTGTGTATAGAAGTCCAGATTTTATTTATAAAACTCATATCTCAGGGTTTATTGAAGGTCAGTTTGGTTATTTAAGAAGTCATTGGCACAGAATGAAGTCAAACCTGAAGAGCTCAAGAAGTCAGCACATTCTCTTCAGAGGGAAAGTAGAAAGCCTGGAAACAAGAAGCTATTTAAACTGGATGTTGAGAGAAGAACATTTCATATAAAAAAGACAATGAAGAATATCAGTTATTGTTAAAGAATATTTTAAGTAACAATTTGGTAGGCATCAATATTCATTTAAATGAAGTAGAGGATGATGAGATGGTTTAGTAAAGATTCAATCAAGATGGTAAAAATTATTGCTGCCAAGCCTAATGACTTTAGTTTGATGCCTGGGACCCACATTATGGAAGAAGGGAACTGCCTCCTGCAGGTTGGCCTCCAACATCCAAACATGTGCTGAGGTACCCACGAATTAACATATATATATATATATATATATATATATATATATATATATATATATATATATACACACACACACACACACACACACATATATATATATATATATATATATATATATATATATATATATATATATATATATATATATGTATACATGAATGGATGAATGGATGGATAGAATAAAACTTCAAAATAAAACTATTTCTGAATTAGTTATCATTCATCGCTGTGATAAAATATGGCCAAAAGCAACATTAAGAAAGACAAAGCTCTGTTTAGTTTCTATTTTAATGATCTGTCCATTAGTGAGAGTGGTGTGTTGAAATCTACCACTATTATTGTGTGGGGTTCAGTGTATGTTTTGAGCTTTAGTAAAGTTTCTTTCATGAATTTGGGTGCTCTTGCATTTGGGGCATAGATGTTCAGAATTGAGGTTTTCTCTTGGTGGATTTTCCCCTTGATGAATATGAAGTGTCCTTCTTCATTACAATTGATAACTTTTGGTTGAAAGTATATTTTATTGGCTATTAGGATGGCAACTCCTTTTTGTTTCCTGGGACCATTTGCTCAGAAGATATTTTTCCATTTACTCTGAGATACTGTCTGCCTTTGTTATTGAGGTGTGTTTTTTGTATGCAGCAAGTCTGGATCTTGTTTGTGTATCCAGTCTGTTAGCTTATGTCTTTTTATAGGTGAGTTGAGTCCATTAATATTGAGAGATATTAAAGAGAGATGAATGTTGGTTCCTGATATGTTTGTTTTTGTAGGTGGCCTTATGTGCTTGTGGCTCTCTGCTTTTGACCTTGTTGTGGGATGCTTAACAGGCAGCATACACCAGCTGATATGAGTCCCCCAACACACATACATTAGAGGACTGCCAGGTCTGTATTCATTTAGAGATGATGTACCTAACCCTCAAGGGCTGGGGGTCCCAGGGAGTTTAGAGGTCAGGTGGGGAGCATCCATGTGGAGAAAGGGGTTGGGGAGGAGATATGGAATGTAGAACACATGGAGGGTGGATGAATAAAATATGGAGTGTAAAAAATTAATTAATAAAAGAAAAAGAAAGAAAGACTGGGTTTGTTTGGTTTCTGGTTTCAGAAGAATAGGGTTTAGCATGCCTAGAAAGGCATGGCAGCAGGAGCATGGAGCTAGCTGACAAGATATTTATCCACATACAGGAATCAGAAATAACAATAGATGGAATATGGCTACATGCCCTGTAATCTAGCCCCTCAGTAATATACTTTCTCTAGCAAGGCCCTGCCTCATAAAGATTGATAACCTCCCTAAACTCTACCACCAGTTGAGGACCAAGTGTAGAAATATTTAGCCTATCAGGAACATTTTTCATTCAAACCACAATGTTTTGATACTGAGTTTGATCTAAGCTTACCAAATACAAATGGTATTGCCTTGGTGAATATTGTCTTGAGGTGTTCATTAAATTCCTATAAATTAAAATTTTCTCATAAACCCTCAAGAAGGTTTAAGTTCCTTAGAACGTTACTTTTAAATTGGGAAATCATTAAAAACATATTTTCTTATATGGTTGCAGTTAATGATCATCATTCTGACACTACCCTTTTCAATGTGTAGAATCCTATAATAAAGCAGTTCACTTCTCAGCCACAGAGCCACATCTATGTATCATGAAGATTGCTCCCATCTCTGTATTCTGAATAAGCCTGCCCATAGGTGCATCATTTACTACTACCTTTGGTCATAAATTGATTGGATCGGAGACACTGAGTTGGATCAAATAGAGCCAGTCCAGTGTTTTTGCATTGTCCTAGTTTGCTTTCTATTCTGATAAAACACTATGACCAGAAGCAACTACGGGGAGGAAAGGTTTTTATCAGACTTACACATATTGTTCACAGCCCATCATGAAGGAAAATCAGAACAGAAACTCAAGATGGAATCAGAGGCGGGAAACATACACCCACCACTATAGAAGAATGGTGCTTACTTGCTTAATGTCCATGACATGAGCGCTTTGCTTTCTTACACAACACAGGGCCACCTGCCCTTGAGCAGCACTGCCCACAGTGGCCCTCCAGCATCAATCATTAAACAAGAAAGCAGCCCATGTGTTTGCTTACAGGATAGTCTGATGGAGGTAATCCTCTAAGCAAGGTACCCTTTTCCCAGATGACTTGATTGTCTTTCCGACAAAAGTAATATGCATACTCCTGATAATAAACCACTTGCAAAACAACACTGAGATGTGACTGTGGAGGGAGATTTATAAGAATATGTGGGTGCAGTATCGAATCGCACCATTTCAGGGGTATTTGGGAGAGTTAATATGAAGAAAGAAACTAAGAAACCTCTTTCCTTTGAAAAGTAAATATGGAAAGCAGAAAGGCAGAGCTCTTGTAGCTCCAGAGCGAGGTAGAAAATGGAAGTACTTTGTCTCCTAGCAACATCTCTGTGCTGCAAAAGATCAAAGGGCTACTGCACACATCCTGCTCAGATTCTATGAGTGATCTCAGAATCACAGTCAAAGCCTGAAGGGTAGACCTGGGGGATGGTCTTGCCAACAGCATTTTGAAACTGTGTAAGGTAATTATCGGGAATATTTGAGATGTGTTTGGCAGTATTCACATCTGCATGAGCACTCTTTGCCTCTCTTGGACTTTCTGATAGCTTTGTCCTTTGAACTCCTAGGCTTCACATTCTGCATTGCATTTGCATATACTCCATAGAGTTTAGGTGTATTGGCGATGAGGGTTCGCTCTGCATTGATTAGCTTGACTCTTACTAGGCATTAGAAAGCTTTAATAAGCAAGGTGTGGTACACAGTGAAACTACCCCAGGGTAGCCAATGAACATTCTGATATAAGATCCTTATTCACCCAATCTATCCAACAAATAAACAATGAAAAGCTATGATTCATGTTAATGTCTTATATTTATTCACATTTATGGCCAACATATCACCCTACAGACATCATTAAACCATCAACAGAAAAACAGTTTTCTCTATTTATAAATAAATATACTCTGTTACAATATGCTCATAGGACATCTTCAAATACCTAAATTGGTTAATGATTATAGAAGACTTTGGTCAAATGAAGTGTAATGGAGCCACACATCAACAAAAGAAAAGGCTGCATTCTGATAAATGCCCTGTCAGATGACAAATCACAGAGAGTACCTGTACAATCCAAGATGGATATACCATCCATCACCATGCAACACAATCTCACAAGATCCTATCAGTGTACAGAATTATCATGGACTGAAATGTATCTTTTTGATGTTTGACATATTGTACCTTGCTGTACTTCCCTTTTTTTTTTTTTTTTTTTTTTTTTACCAAGTTGATGAAGCCAATCATTATGAAGTTGTGAATGCTTGTTTAGATCTGGGGTTGTTTTCATTTCCATTCAGAGTCCAGAGTCCACTCCCACCCCCACCCCACCCCAACTAGCATTATTCTCCTTGACATTAAGACAAAGGGGTACGTCCTTGAAAGGCCTGTTTCCCATTATTTCTGGTCCCCTGCTTTTGATAGCCTGGTGGTTATACAATCTTTCTAATATGATGAGATGAATAATACATCAAGCTCTCTGGCTGCCAGAGGAGCATCATAGACAGATGGGATGGGTAATGAGTCAGGCAGTTGAGACAGCTCCTGCTCATTGTTGGCTGGTGGGGATAGTGAACTTTATCAGCACGATGCCAGCTGTACAAAGAGTACTGTGGTCGAGAATTAGGATTCTGACAGGGCATCCTTAAGCCTAATGGAGTTGTTCTTCTGAAGCACTGGGGCCTACAGAGGTAAACCTGTTTGAAGTCGTGGTAGAAAGAGAGCCAGAGATTTGAAGAATCATCTACCTTTGTCTCCCATGCATTGAATTGACACCTGAATTATTATATATAGTTATTTTGATTATTTAGTAACTTGTCAAATTGAATATACCAACTGTTGTTACAGTGCTAGACACAAGCGACAGATTAGAGACAGAAGAACCCAAAGAACACAACAGAACATGGAAAGTGTCCCAACCACCTGGGAAAAGGAACTATATCCGCCCAAACCAAAGGAGACAACAAAGGAGAAAAGGAGATTGTATTGTACAGAGGGTGTGAGGTAAGAAGAAAAAGGGTTGCAGCAGGAAATTAGGTGAGGAGGAAATTATGAGAAGGGAGAATGAAGACAAGGAAAGGGAAAAGACAGGGTAAATTTAGCATAAAATGGAGAAATAAATAAATAGTAGGGGTGGGAAATGGAGAAGAGAAATTAGTCATAGAAGTAGCAAGAACAACATACTTCCTATTCTGTGTTTATGCAGTGACCTTCACAGAGAAGTGTGGAATCATAACTAATTAATTCTTAAACACACCTAAGAAGCAAGCCTTGGTAAAAAGCAGGAACTCACATGGTTTTGTATGCAAGACATTTAATAAGCACAAGGTCACGGGTCTCTGTTATATATGTCCCTTTTTTTCATAACTAACTTGTTTGTGACTTTATTTCCCGGGTGATTCCCCTGGATAATGTTCAGCTCAGGTACCTTCTACCTGCTATTTCATACTGAGTCCAAGCTTTCTGAATCTTTACCAAAAAAGGACCCACCTTTCCTGGAATGTCCACTGCTTTCTAACCTTTGAGATCACATGATCCATTGACATGAGGTACAAGGGTCCTGGCTTAAAGGGGAGTCATCTCTGCAGGGAGACTCACATCCCTCCACTGTAGCTTGAGCTACAAGCATGCATTCTGAAATGCTATCTATTTCCAATAGCCTTTTCATATTTTCTTTTCTTTTTGCAATCACTTTCTCTACACCAGGATCCTTTAACAAACCACCTGCACAGATTTCTGCCAACAAGATTGCCTAACTAGGGCATGCAGGAAAAGGTCCTTGCTGCCAAGGCTCACCACCTGAGTTTGATCCCCAGGACCTATGGAGTTGAAGGAAAGAATTGATTCCCACAATTCGTCCTCTGACCTCCACAAACATGTCATGGTAGATACACACAATCAATCATTCAATTAATAAATATAATTAAAATGATTTCATACTTAGGGGCAAGAGATTCTTAAACTGTCTAAGGTGCTATGCTAATATCATCTACCTGTCAAACCATTTGTGGGTCTGTAAAATAGTGTTTTTGTGAATTGCTGTGGCTTTGATACAATTTGAATGGATATCCTTGGTTTGGGGGCTTCTGCACAGATCCACATTAAGGGCTATCAGACACAGCAGCTCATACATAGATACATGAGAGAACCAAACAATGCTTTTATTCTGTGCATCCCTCAGATTCAAACCCATTTCTCTCTTCAAGGATTTAATGATATGTCATTTGCAAGTAATTATGGATGGTTTCATTGGAGATGATTGGTGTGAGTGTGTGTGTGTGTGTGTGTGTGAGAGAGAGAGAGAGAGAGAGAGAGAGAGAGAGAGAGAGAGAGAGAGAGAGTAAATCACCAAGAATTCTGGCAGAATACATTCACAAAGTCTTTTATTCCAGTCATCATTTACTCAGTTTATAAAACACCAGACACAAGTTGCAATGAAATTATTGTGTAACGCTTGGGTTGCGTAGAAGAATAAAGAACCCCAGATCACTTAATATAATCCTTGTGGCGATCACTAAACACTCTCCTTTTGCATTGTACATTTACTGACTGGATTTTATTTCTGCTTCAATAAGAAGCTGTCAAGTACCCTGCGAATTTCACAAATTCACTTTACTGACTGCACCGTGCCATAAATTAATTACTATGAGTGCATACTATTTATTTCTGCCCAAGGCAGTCAGCACTGGTGTGTCTTATTAGCATTCATTGATGAATATAAACATACAGAGTGTAGTTAGCATGGAAAAGCTTGTTTATGGCTTTTCCATCTCTAGTGGCAAAGCTTGAAAATAATTTTCTACTTTATTTCATTTTTTGTGTGCTGTCTGCATGCCCATGTTTATCACAGCAGTTCCCATCTTCAAATTGGTTGTGCAAAAGAAATGTAACTCAGTAGGAAATCACACTATGACACTCATTGAATAATACCCACAAGGCAAAATTCTATAGATATCAGAGAGACTCAAAGACACTTCTCTGGACATTTTGATAAGCAAATACCTGCTTTGTGATGTCTATAAGGTGAGGAGTCATTCATCCTTATATTGTCTTATCGATCCCCAATGAAACCATTCAGAGTGATGTGCAAAGGCTTGTTTAGGAGATGAATGGGCTTGGATCTGAAGGACATGCAGAACAAACCCAATCTCTGCTGCTCTGGACAGTGACTTTGGCTGTTAACACAAGGATTGACTCATGACGCTGATCTGAGTTTATGTTATGTGCAGAGCAGTGCGGGGGGGGGGGGGCTTAATGAAAGACAACCTCTAACATTATGTAATCATATGTGA
This sequence comes from Mus pahari, assembly GCF_900095145.1. Classification (NCBI taxonomy): domain Eukaryota; kingdom Metazoa; phylum Chordata; class Mammalia; order Rodentia; family Muridae; genus Mus; species Mus pahari. The sequence continues at coordinate 127,638,184 of NC_034591.1, forward strand.
TTCTGCTAATGGAATGCTTGAAGGTACTCAACATTGAGGCCCATTGTGATTTTATTTTACTCTCTGAATAAACATACATCCATAGAAAATAACTTAAACATGCTATACTGGAGTCTTCCTATACAAAATGCTTTAAACAGGATGCACTTTGCTTGTGAATACTTATGTGTGGACAGCATTGATAGCAAGTATGGGAGCCTCTCAGACAAGTAGAGTATGGGGTACAGACTTAGACTGATTCATCCCCCAGTTAATTTACCCTTTCTCTTGTTCTCTCATACATCTTCCTGAAGTTTTCTTTTGGAAAAGTGATGGCAGACTCTTTCTGCACTTTATCTTGCATTATATGCACATAGTGTTACACAATTTCCTTCGTATCATAACTTACTAACTCATTAAAAGTCCCACACAAACCACAAATATCTCCCAGGAGAAACCTGGGCTAAGCCATATCAGCTATCATTACAATGCCACTCTCTCCCTTGTCACAGTGAGAGGCATACAATGATTCAGTGAAGACAATATGACATTGTCAATTTTAAATCCAATTAATATCACACCCAAACTGGCAGAACATTGATTTGGAGACCCAAATTTTAGAGTTTCTTATTTATTAAATCTGGGGTATACTTCAAACAATTCTTATTGCTATCAGATTCCCAGACATTGTTAATACTAATGCTCATGAAAACCCACTCTGAGATCCACTGAGGCAACTGGCCGAAGTTGTACTATGAGAGGCCCAGAATGTTTGAAGAGGTGTATGAGATCAGTGATGTCTTATTTTCATAGCAGTTTCATATTCCCCATCTTCCTGACTCTCAGCTGCTTAATACCCTGTCCACCTGGCCTGGGTACCTAGTGATGGGCACTACGGGAGAGGTGGGAACCACAGACATTTAGAGAAGCTGAGCGCTCCAGGCACAGTGCTAACTTCTCATTACAGAGTGGAAAACAGATGAGTCCATCTCCTCCGAGACTCATCACTCCTATTTCAGGAGTTCAGACAAGCAGTTAATCTGCTGGAAATCTAGAAAATGAGTCAGCTGCTACCATCTATCCATGCCAGAGGGGACCTTCCATTAGGAAAAGGATGCTCGTATGTTTTCATTAAGGGCATCTAGGTTGTTCATTCAAGTATTTATATTTTAATGCTGTGTTTATTGAGCCTGCTGGCTTTTCCCTTTGAGGCAGGAAAAAGCCACAGTAAAACCATCACAGGACTCTGTTATTTTTGATCATGCAAAGTCCTTAACGCATCATTTTCATCATTTTTTTTTAAATCTTAGAGTAATCTAATGAGAAGTATATTTTCTATGTTTTGTAGGTAACGTGAAACTCGCAGAGATGGCAGGTTTCCAAGAATTCACAAAGTAAGGTGACATCTTAAATGGCACTTTAATGCATGTCTTTTAACTTCTCATGCTCTTAACTCCATGCCCAGCTGAAACTCTAGAAGGATGCCATGACTCGATAGGATAATAAAGAAAACCCACAATTTAGAATGTCTGGCTCCCCCACTCAACCAATGCACTGAATGTTTCCCAGTGAAGCAGGAAAGCGTGGGGAACACTTAACAACCTGGGACTCCACCTGACTTGAATCATCATCACACTTCTAACAATTCCCTTGGCAGCCAGGGATTTTCACCTGAACCAACCAAAGCAACAGATCTTTCTTCTGACAAAGCACTTAGCAATCTAGGGCCCCCACCTTTGTCAAGTGCATGCATATCTCTCTCCAAACAATAGAATACATTTCTCCTCCTCTTGACTACCATTAAAAATTTCTCTTCATTGGAAAAATTCCATTTAAATGTATTCCAGTTATATTTATATAAAGGTAAGGGGGCTTAGCTTGTCTAAACTAGTTTGTGGTGCATATGTAACCAAGCAAACTGTCCCCTGCACAGACTTTTAGGGGGAATCTCCTATTTACTATTTTTGCCTATGCATAATTAGGTATGCACATGATGACAATCAGATGCATCACAGGAAGGGACAGATGAAATGACTAAAGGCTTATATATACTGAACCTGTCAATCAAAATAAAACCATCTGTGCTTGTCTCTAAGCAACCGAACACTTTCTTCTTTTGAAATTCATAAAAAGAAACCCAAAACAATAATCAAGACCTTTTCATTGTCCTTCAGTTATGAGGACCAATGTCACTTTTGATAGTCAGTGCATCTAAACTGTAGTGTTTCTTTGAATAACCCTACTAATTTGCAGTCTACCGTGCCTCCTTGTCTAGTATTGACTATGATACCAAGAACCTGGAAACACCAGGTATAAACATCAACTCCTGGTAACACTAGGACAAAGTTCTGTGACTTCTCAAGGAGTCTGACCATCTGCTCACTTATCCAATCCTTGGCATACATTAGTTCTGGACAGCCAAAGGTAATAGGACTTGCATAGCATTTTCTTTCATTAAGAGATACAATTCTCTTGTAATAAGGTAACAATGAGAATATCTTCACCCCTTGGTATCTGTAGAAATGGTATCCAGAAAACCTCACACTTCTGCCCTTTCTAATATTGAAACTTGATGATGTTCTTCTAAAATATAGCCTAGTATTTGCACAGAACCTAGGCACACATGCCTACTGTTAAGTCAGCTCTAATTTGTCTTTCAATACTTAATACAAACCAAATTCTATGAAATCATACTAAAAATCTGCACATGTACAATACAGCTAAAGGATTTTGTTTTAAATGTTTCCAATATGAGAAATTCCAATATTTCACTCTGAGACTAAGTGATTCCTGAGATGTGAACATTAGTATCAGAGGGCTAAAACCTACACAAACTTGCCACTTTAAATCTGTCATGTCGTATGAATTAGACCAATTAAATGGCAACCATTTCATCAGGGCTTTTTATGAAGGACCCGCAATACTGTGAACAGGAACACATTGCTGAGAATATAAGCAATGGGTTTAAATGAGAACACTTAATGGCTGCCAGTTGTAACTTCCACACTGATGAGGGGCAGTTGATCATATTTAGTTCTTCTCCCAACATCATTGGTCCTGTCCAGGCACTCTGCTGGAGAGAGAAACAAGAGACTTATATTGCAAAAGCTCAAGTCAAGATCATAGTCTTGGGGATGAGTTGGATGAGCACAGAGGGTCTAGCAGAATGAGAAAGAAAACAGATATTTTGATAGTTGACCTTGTAACTGGAAGAAGAATGAGAAGGATTTGGAAGTGTCACACAGAAATCTTGTCTCTTTCCAGAGTAATCAGAAGCCTCGCGTGAGTTTCTGAAATCCCAGAGAGCTACTGCCCATAAACAAGGGATCCTGGTGGCACAACAAGATGTGGCAACCCAGCCCCACTTACAGGTTTTGTGAACTAAAAGGCCTTTGCCATGTAACATTTAAGTTTCAAGTGAATAAATAAGATTTTTTTTTCCTCTTGAAAACATTTCAAGTGGAAATATTGGCTGAACTTGGTGATAGAAATAATGATAGAACCCAAATCTTTAACATGGACACATTTCTCTATCTGTGGCCAGCGGGATTTACTTTTTTTCAACTGAGGCTACTAAATTAACATTTTAGCTTGATGTTGTTGTTTTCAAAATGAGAGCTATGGTATGTAAATCTTACAAGGTATGATGCTCTATTTAACTTGTTGCTATGATATGACATTAGTGGAACTCGCAATATGGATACTGTACTATGTATAAGAAGCGCTCAGCCCATGGGCATGAATATTGACTACCTAACAATTCACACAGGCTTGTGTAAGGGGAGTTATGCCTGATCACCAACCCTGTACAGTCCATCCTGACAATTCACCACGATCGCCATGCAAAGGCAGAACTCATCAGATCTGGCCAGGAACAATCAGAGATGTGGAAAGACCAGGAGGATGGTTTGTCTGCTTATCTTGACTCTACTTCTTTCTATAATCTCCATTTACTGGGTACAAAGGTTACATCCTGACTATCAATCAACTGTATTTATTTTAATCGTGGAGGAAACAGTGGATGTCTTCTGAGTAGCCGTCTCTCACTCAGAATCTGGGTAGGACAAGCTCTAGATATAAATCACGGGAAGTAGCCAGAAACTGGACTAGACCATCTGTCATAATTTCTCTCTTGATCAGATAATACCAAGCAATATAAAATTGTTTCTTACATTCGATGCCAATACTTCTGAAAGACTCACTTGGAAGGAGATACATTCGGTTCAGACTGTTGAGCCACTATTAACATAAGACTAAGGGTGCCTCAGGGAAAAAAAAAAATCAAGGTTCAAAACAAAATTGGTTCAAATGACATAACTTGACTCCCAAGACATATGAACACATAACACCAGTTGCTCTTGAGTTTTTCTATTATTAGCCAAAGTTATTTTTTTTTCAACTTTAGAATTTTAAATTTTGCATTTCAATTACTTGTTGTTCGGATAGTTCCGACTACAAGATAAAATGCCTATCTTGTAGAATGGAACTTGTTTACTTAGCAGATCCAGGAAGCATGATCTATGCCACATAGAATGCGCAGGTGAAATCATCTCTATCAGATTGGAGCAGATGCATATCTTTGGAGTATTACTTTAGTTGATAATTGATGTAGGAGGGCCCAGATCACTGCAGGGTAGGCCTTGGCAAATGTGAGCCTGAGAGACCCAAACAACTCCATGTTGGGTTCAGGCTCCATCTTAGAGAACCTGATCTCACCCTGAACTCAAGTTAACCAACAAATCTACACACCTAGCACTAGTTTCCAGGTTACTCACTAACAAGCCTATACCTAACCCTCATTTCCAAGTCACTCCCTGACTCCCACAGTCAGATGTGTGCCTAGCTGGATACCCCCTTGCTTGTTTACTTGCCCCTATAAATACTTGCTTAAAACTGGGCTCAGAGCTTCACCCTCCTGTCCTTTAACTTCAGGGTGGATGGTGAGCCCCAGCTGGAGCTTGAATAAAAAGACCCTAGTGTTATTGCATTGGAATAAACTTTTTGGTGGTCTTTTGGGGTATGTGAACACTTAACAGGCACAACAAATCTAGAAACTGGAGCCTCAAAACCATAAAAACAGAACTGCAATTGGACTTGTTTAACAGATGCAGCAGATTTTTGCTTTTTAAGTCAAATCTTTAAAAACTCCATGTTCTTCCATGTCCTCTGGTTTCCATCTCATCATGTCTCCATCTCAAGGTTTCTGCCTTGACTTTCTAACATTGGGGACTATAGCTATAATCCAATTAAACACTTTTCTCCCCAAGTTGCTTGTTCTATTGCCATGACAAAATGCCATAAGCAAGGGAACTTAAAAGAAAGCATTTAACTGGGGTCTGGCTTCCTTAAATTTTCAGAAGGTGAATCCATGACCACTATGGCAGGGAGCATGGCAACAGACAAGCAATCATGGTGTTGAAGCAGTAGCTGAAGTTTAAATCCTGATATGACAACCACAATGAGGCAAAAAGTGAGGAAACTCGTTGAGAATAGTGTGGGCTTGTTGCAGGATTTTCCCTGTCCAATTACATTAGTGCATAGGAGGCCTGTGATTGGACAGGGAAAAGGGAGACAGAGCTAAGAATTGCAGAGACAGGGAGTGTCTCGGAGGAGTGTGAGAAAGGGAAGCAAAAGGAAGATGGCTGGAGATATGAACCCTTGTGGTGTTTCTCAGCCACAAGTAGTTGTGGTATCATAAGGTTAGACAAATTAGGATAAAGCTTTTATCATTATCAGTTGGCTCTGAAATTATGGTATTGGCATCCTGTAAATTGTGATATGATTGATACATGAATCTAATTTGTTAATTAAGCTTTAAGAATCTCGATTTTACCGGGTTACTGGTTATTGTGATATGCAAACGCTATGGTTGGTGGTTCCATTTAATTACTAGAATGTGGGACAGAGCCGTTGGTAGAGAGGGAACTAGCGGTGACAGAGACAAGCAAATGAAAGCTGGGAACACTGCAATCAGGAGCAGCCGGGGCTAGCTGGAGAGAGTTGATAGTGGTGGCAAGGGTATGGGAGCACGGTCGAGCCTGTGGAGGGTTGGCAGGCTCATTTATTAATACACAACATGGGCTCTTAAGATTTCAAATCCTACCCCGAGCAGCACACCTCCTCCAACAAGGCCACATCTCCTAATCATTTCCAAACAGTTCCATCAACTGGTGACCAAGATTTCAAATACATGAGTCTATAGGGAACATTCTTATTCTAACCACCACATTTCTTTGGCCATTGTTAACTTCAGCAATAGAAGTGAACTAGGAAGCACAAAGAGCTTCAAGGCTCAAGCTGCTTCTTCAAAGGTTCAGGATGGAAATATTTTTTGCATTTTCAAGCCAAGCTTGTGCAAGAAAACTATTTAGGCTTTCGAAAACCAAAAATCTGCTGCATCTGTTAAACAAGCCCAATTGCAGTTCTGTTTCTGTGTTTCTGAGACTCCAGGGCCCAGTATCAGCAACCTCTGCAGTAAACAAAGGAAAGAATCTGAAAACAGACTCATGGGCAGTTACAGCAGGAACTCCTGCAGAGAAAATGAACCGAGAGATTCTAAGAGCCAGGTCACCAGAAAAGCAGGGAATTTTGTTCAAGAGACATCTTCATGTTCATGTTTGAGGCAACATTACCAACAGTAGCTTAAGCTGTGACGTCAAACTCTGGGGTTTAGGGGGATTTAGCCATGAATGAATGAATGAACGAACAAATGAATGAATGAATGAATGAATGAATGAATGAGTGAAGCAAAGGCTGTTTACATTCACAGAGGAAAATTATTCCCAGTGTAGTGAAGAATTAAATCTTGCCATTTGCAGTAGAACAGATAAGTTGGATAGACATCATGTAAATGAAATAAGCCAGACGCAGCAAAACAAAGACCTTATGTTGCCACTCAAGCATGCAGGCCAAAAGATGATTTCATAATTGTAGAGTGGAATAGGGTAAATAGAGAGTAGATTCTAGAGCACAGTACACTCACAATAGTTCATAATAATATGTTATATAGTATAATAGGCATTATAAGAAAGACATTAGAAACTTTCCATTCAAAGAAATGAAACATGTTTAAGGAGAAATGCTAATTGCCTTGATTTGGCCATTGCATATTGTATATGAGACCCAAATTTCCACATTGAGTCTCATTCATATGGAATACTACTGTTATTGATTTTGAAAATGTTTTTAAAGTTTTCAGAGAGCAGCCCAAAGCCTTGTAGGATTGGACATTAGATGAATTTGTGGGATAACGTAGCCTTCTCTCTGGATTTCTAGACACCTTGACTGATAAGACTTCTGGAGACAGAATCAAGGTGGGGCTCAAGGGAGCTTACCTTTACAGTCTCATGGATGCTGCTGAAGTCCTTGGCATATAAAATATACTAATCTCTGTATGAAATGCTGAGAAGACAAGCAGATAGGCGTGGATGCACAAGGGAGTCCTGAAGGCCTTCTCCACCCTTCTTCTTTACTCTAATGCTTCATTTATAACTTATTGTAGCTAAGAGTAAAGCGTCTCAAGGACACATGATATGGAAAACTAGAAGGTATCACGAGGAAGTGGCCAGACTCAGGAAGGTATTAGGAGCCAAAGGTTAAGTGTTTTCTTTCCAACCATTCAAAGAAAACCAGGATTGATAGGAGATTCGTTTTCTAAATACCTTAATTACTTGGATTTTGGTTATTAGTTAATGAGCAAGAAACATGGGGTGAGACAATATTAACTCATGAGTAATGTGAATAATTCAATTAGCATAATTAGGCAAGATGCTGCTTGGAACCCTGTAGTGATAAATAAAAATAACATCATTTTGCTAAACCTTCTGAGGAAAAATAAATGTCCCCCTTTCCCCCAAATTGTGTGGAAATAACTCAAAGTGACTACTTTTAATTTCTGAGCTTTCCTTTCTTCTCTTGGTGATTAAAGGCGGCACAAGAGAATTCAATGATAAAAGTGTGAAACAGGAAAATGTCTCTGAATAACAAGCAAGGCCATCTCTCCCAGTGACATGCAGGGTCCAGCATCATTCTTAGGGTAAAAAGGGAGTTTGGGAGAATTCTTTTTCATGATTAAGTTCAACATCTGAGAAATAATAAATAAATAAATAAAAACTTGTCTTAAATGTCCCTTATAAGTAAAAGAAGATCGACTACAGCCCTGAAACAGTGTGTTTTGTGTTTTCTGCAGTATATAATCCATTTATAGCAATACAGTGATATGCTCAATTACAAAAGCATACTGAAAATCCATGAAAACATAGAGATGACACAGACAGAAAAGTAGTAGACCGGATAGGGCATACAGGTCAAGGCTGCAAGTGTGGTAATATCCGAGTTGGTGTAGAGTGGCTACATAGGCCAAGTGTAGGTGGCTTTTTGTTGGGGATACTGAGCAGACAGTGCCACAAGCAGTAACGTTATGAGGAAGCATGTCAAACGTATGTGAGTAGGGCTGGAGAGATGGCTCAGTGGGGAAAGTGCTTGGTGTTCTCACATTCAGAACTGGGTTTAGATCCTTGACACCCATGAAAAAAAGCTAAACACAGCCACAGACCCTAAAATTTGGGCATTAAACCAAAAGACTCCTGAGGCTTCCAGAGTAGATGGTCTAGCTGAATCAATGAGCTCCAGTTCACTGAGAGTTCCTGCCTCAAAATATAAGGTGGAGGACAATTGAGGAAGATAATGGTTAAGTGCTGTCCTCAACACTCACGTGTAAATGTGCACAAACATGGACACATAGCAGAAACACACACACACCCCACAAATTAGAACTTCGTAGTAGAATCCTAGACTGAAGGGATCACTGGTCAGCAAATAGTCCCTGAAAGGATGAAAATCTGTTAGCAGAGAAACAATTAATGTGCATTGTCCCCTAGAAGATTAGTGTCAAAAAGTTATAGGGTGTTAGTGGGAAAGAACACTTCTAAGAGTGAGTGCATTGGGTCAGTTCAGATCATTATCAACCTTGAGACTGTGACCACATTTTCAACTCTCCCATCACTTCCCTAAGGAGCAGGCTCTAAGGCTGGTGGTACTTTATTGTCGGCAGGTATTTAGGACATGAACTGAGTATCTGAAGGACCCTGTATGTGTAAAGAGTGTCATGATGCCCCAGGTAACCTGAGACCAGATGGTCACTGACAAGAGCCAAGTTTTACATGCTATGATTAGCAATCCTATAATCACACAGTTGGGGAAGTTTTTTTTATCTTCTGTGCTTTTGGACCTCTGAGCTATTTAGTCCAAGAATGCCAATCAATACCTGGTGTTGTGTGAAACTACTACTAAGGAGATGTGAACACATGTTTACTCATCCTACATTGGGATTCAAGAAAAAGAAAACATAGATACCATCAAAGTCCAAGGTGGTGAACCTCCACATTTTTCATGGGTGACTTATAAGAATATAATTGAAGGGTTCTTTACAGAATCAGAAATGACACAAAGACAGCTGCATCACAAAGGTCCATTCTGGTATGGGTGATAGCTTATCACAGCTGTAACACACTGCACAGCTGGAAGGCAGTGCCATAGATTCGACAGAGTCTCTTCTTGGCAGCTCAAGTGGCCTGGGCCTCTTCTAGGCAGGTAGGCTGTCCTCTGCATCTTCTAGGTGACTTAGATGGTCTTGAGCCTCTTCTAGGTAGTTTGGACTGTTCAAGAATTTCTCTCTGTTGTCCTTACTACTTAGATATGTTGGGGAGGAACGGGATTTATATATCTGGTCATTTTGAGACTGTGGGTTAACCATTGGGTTGGAGGTCTCAGAAAGGACGAAGGAGAATAAAGAACCATGTTCTTGACCAGTACATAGCTACCATATGAGCTTTAAACTGTCATTTACTGGGTTTCCTGAAGGTCATATTCTTGCCGCTGCAGTTTGAGCTTGTTATTTCTCATATGCAGTTGAATTTTACCCTAACAAATTCAGGATTCTTGCTGTAGACTTCATGTTTACATTTCTCATACTCAAAGATAAAGTTTTATAGGGACCCCAATCATATCGTAAAACTTATAACAAAATCAGGCAAGTTTCCAAGATAAAAGCAAGGGAATGAATGCCAAATAACAGCAGATTTAACTGCTGCTTCATGTGCAGGAAAATCATAGAGAAATCAAAGAGAAGTCAATACCCATCACTCTGTTCCCAAGGGAAAGATGCTGAAAGACTATGCTCTGGAACAAAGTTGCTCATTTATTTCTTATAGATCATCCCTCTAGTGGGCTTAATCAAGTCAGATACTGCAAGAGAACAAAAAACAAGAATAACCTATTGATCATTGTGTTCTCAGGAAGAGATGGTTCAAGAAGAAACCAAAGATACTGAAGACGAATGGTACAGTGACATGAACAGAAATGGCCACAGCAGTGAGAGCCACAAAGGGAATGTTTGCTCTTTGACAATAAGGATGTTCCACCCTTTGTTTCAAATTAACCTTGAGTGTCAAAACAACCCTAAGGCAGTTCATGTCTTCTAAAAATCAGAAGAGAAACCTACAGAGATTGTAAACCACTTATGTACAAGAAGGAATGGTTTTTGAAGAAGTAATGACACAGGGGAGGAATTTAAATTAACCTATTATTTCAAATTGTGAAATCAGAATGAATGACATAATATCTAGGCAAGACGTACTGAGACAGAGTGGGTGACAACCAAAGGGAACATGAAGCCAAAATTCATTTCTTTCCCACTATTGCCTCCAGCCTAGTTTTAACAGCAGGCATCAGATATGAGCTACCACCAAGAGCAGAACAATCTTTATGTCATCAAGTTCAATCTCTACCAAAACTTTATGAAGTACAAATATCTTAACCTTAAGAGAGGTACAGAAAGATGAAGTATCTCACCCAGGGTTATTCAAGAGATAACAGTTTACTTCTAACACAGAGCTGTCTAACCCCAACGCTATCCAGAATCCAGGACCTAAAGCAATGAAAGATTTCAAGTGGAGGCCTCCATTTCCTGAGCATATAATTTTGACTTCATTTCTGTTAGGGGTGGCTCAAAGTGAAGATGATGACATGAGGGCTAACAAAAGCGTCAAGGTTGGAGTCATCCAAAGCATCTAATGAAAAAATAAACTTGGCACAAAACTTCTGAGCCCACTTGGACTGTCCTTCATTCACTTGCTTAACTAAGACTTAGTTAGATCACTTCACTGCTCATGGTATTAGGTAATGGTTGTACAGTGATGAATAATGCGTGGACTCTTTTCTTCAGTTTAGCCTCACAGTGGTCAATTGAGATATATATATATATATATATATATATATATATATATATATATATATATTTGTGTGTGTGTGTGTGTGTGTGTGTGGGAGAGAGAGAGAGAGAGAGAGAGAGAGAGAGAGAGAGAGAGAGAGAGCAGGAGAAGAATAAGTTCTTTTCTAGTTAAACTTTTAATTATTTTTAAGTTTTAATCTGTGTATATGTGTGTGTGACACATATATTCAGGTGTTCACAGAGGCCAGAAGAGGGTATCATATTTGGGACTGTAGTTACAAGTAGTTGAGAGCTCTTACAATTTGGGTAGTGGAAATTAAACTTGAATTCTCTATAAGAACAGGAAGTACTCTTACCAATTGAACAATCATACCAGCTTGTTCAGCACTTCTAACAGCCAAGAGGCTGGCTAATGCTGAGAATACCTGGCTTAGTTTCATTAGACCACAGGAAAGAAAGGGAAGGATTTGAAGATACCTATCTTGCAGTGCCTTTCCTTGTGTGCCTGCAAGGCTTCTCTTAGACACCTTCCACACAGCTATCATTGTCTTCTAGATTTTGGCAAACATAACTTCACACCTCCCTGTGATGGCTGGCTTTTCTGTTAAATTGACACAGTCCCAGATCATCAAGGAAGAAGAAAACTCAATTGAGAAAACACCTCCATCAGATTGGCTCATGGGCAATTTTTGGATTAATGATTGATGTGAGAAGGACCAAATAACTGTGGGTAGTGCTAACCCTGCAAAGGTCCTAGGTTGATTATGAAAATAAGCTGAGTAAGCTGTAGGGGCCAGGCCAGTAAGGCATTTTCATCCAGGGCATGTGCTTTAGTTCTTACCTCCAGGATCCTGCTTGAGTAAATGCTATAATTTCCCTTAATGTTGGATTGTATACTTTAACCTGAAATGAATCCTTTTCTTTCCAAGTTGCTCTTGGTCATGATGTTCATCACAACAATAGAAAGCAAACTAGAACATCCTCCTATTAACCTTTGGTAGTGTTCATCTATTTAAAGCCTCTTGAGGATATCTTGGTTAAAAAAAAAAAAAAAAAAAAAAAAACCTTCCTAAACCACTAAAAAAATATAAAAAAAAAAAAAAAAAAAAAAAAAAGTCCCTTCCTAAAAGTCTCCTTTAATGACACAATCAAAACAAAGTCCCCCTAGTATCTTTCAGGTGAAGACCTGCATATGACAAAGGTGCTTCTCTGTAGCTCTCTACTCCAGGAAACAGCCCTATGCATAATGTCCTCTTTAAGAATTATCCAGAGTAGATCTAAGGTTATTACAGTCATAAATAAACATTTTAACAGCCTCTGGGAGCCATGATTTTCCCCAAGAAAACTTTCATGTGCCACCTAAGATAAAGAATACTTCACACCAATATGAAAGAAGAGAAAAAGCACCTGAGCGATAATAAACAGAGCAATAAGCTACAGGCAAAGTCCAATAAGCAGAGAGAAGCAGGCAGAAATGCCTATTGAGGGATAGGAGAGCACAGCCAATTGCATAATAATATGGACTCACTTCAGGAACCAGCCAGAATTCCCTAGGTGGTCCTGAGGGCAGAACAAGGAAAATAGGGGGAAACAACTTAATTGCACCAAACTCCCAGAACATGATTTAACATAAGCTGATTTCAAATTACTTCTCAACAAACTGTGTAGGCCAATGATCTCATTGCATGTATACATGTTCAAGAGTTATCAAAGTACTGCTATTACAGGTAACATGTTCTTAGAAGCTTGATTGACTTTTTATTTTGCTTATACATTTTCATCTATATAGCTATGTATCCATTCACCAATCTATCAAATTCTAGGTCATCTAAAAATTACAAGGCATAGGTACAAGCATTGCTGATATAAAGAAATGCATGAACTTATCACACAATTAGATTGAAAGAAATACAGAAATGAGCAAGCAACAATGATAGGACACTGAAACCCATACACACCAGTGAAATGCCTAGGATGAAGGGGATCACAGAGAGACTATAAATGCCCAAGAATCTGGGGCTCTTTGGGGAAAGTCATGAAAGCGTCATGAAAGAGCAGACAACTGTGATGAATTTTTCTGTTGAATCAGGCTTAAGAGGGAAAAGCTACTGGAACATTAAGTATAAGTTCTAGGCGTTTTAAAGTAGAAATTTCCAAAAGAACAGACTTCCCTTCTTCCCATCCTTCAGGCAACTCAGTGCTTGAAGTGGTACCCAGTGGCCGAAGTACCCTCATCCTCTTTCCAACAGTAAGATTCAGTCGCTAGGCAACCACCAAATGACTAGATCCAGCCTCACTCTCATTCTCAATTAATTGGGGAGGGGCAATTTCCCCCTTCAGTTTATAGCCTCAGAACTTCATTTTACATGGAAAAGCGAAACCTCTCTATCCAGTTTAATTGTGAATTTTATAACTTGTCTTCTACCATAAATTCCACGTTTATTTAGAACTGAAAAGCCATACTTACCACTGTAAAGAAGTCATGGTACTACACGGGCATAAAGATTTCTCAGATTCACTCATTGGAAGCCATTAAACTTTTTGAACTCTCTAGAGATACTGGCTGGTTATCATGTGTTTTGAGTGCTTCATTAAAAGAAGATCCTGCAAGCTCTACAGAAACATACTTTGTAAGTGCATGCACCTAACTACTATTCCTTCCAGCCCAGTCCCTAACACAATACTGGTCCTACTATGATAAAGTAGCCTCATCTAAGAAGTTGAGTTTCTGATGCCTTTTAATGATGACATAAAAGTACCTTAGTTCTGCACAGGGGATGTTTTCTCCAGTTATATAAAATGCTATTGGATCATTTTATGGAGTCAGATTTATATGTTCTGAATAAGAAATATCTACAGGGAAAGCATAGGCCTGAGATAATTTTTATAATGTGGATTTATTATTAAGAGAAGTGAAGAGATACAGCACAGGCAAAGTCCAATGGAGATATATAGGAAGGAAAAAGTTATCCCTTAGAATGCTGTTCACAGTAATTCCTCTAGATTTTAAGGAATAGTAGTAGAATTTCATGTCCAGTTTGACCAGTGTATTTGTTATTTTTCTTGTTGTCCGGACCAAATCCACAATAAAAAGCAACTTAAGGGAAGAGTGATTGATTGGTGCTTAGAGTCTGTCAGGATTCAGTCCATTATAATGGGAGTGGAATGGCACCGGGAGTGTGAGTATATGGCCATTGGTTACATGACATCACATTAGAGGGCAAAGAGCAGACTGTAGGGGTGGACTACACAAACTCCATGCCCACTCCACTTCCTCCAGCAAGTCTCTACAAGGTTCTATAACCTTTCCAAACAGTCTGCCAGCTGAGGATGAAGTTTACAAACACACGAGGCTAGAAGGGAAATCCCACATTCACACCACAACACTCACCTATAGAAATATGTTCAGAGTGATATGTTCAGAGTGATATGTTCAGAGTGCATTTGAGTGTATTGCATCCAGTGCACACACATGCATATCTGTGTTTACAAGATCTCCATGTCTCTTTGTGTGTTATGCCTATTGCAGCATGTAATTTAAAGGGAGGAATAAGAAGCAAAGCAAAGAAAACCTGATTGGAAGTTTTCTCTAAAACTCAGAGAAACTAATTGACTTAAACAAGAGGCTACCTGCTTGACTTATCTGGATTTTTGTCTGTAATTACAAAACATTCAAATCATATAAAGATACAGAAAATAATATGACTCTCAAGGATAAAGACCAAATATTACCAATATTAACATTCCATTATATTTTCTCCATTATATCCTTTTGCCTTCTCACACATACTAGTATAGATAGCCAAGGTCCTAAAGTGTGTAACAATTATTCTTATGCATTTTTAATATATTTATTGAACATGTATACAAATAAGGCATAGTATTGATTTCTGGTTTCATAATGTGCATAAATTATATTGTACTGTGTGTACTCCTTCCACCTGGACTGCACTTTCCAGTACCTTTTCACTCTGTACATTTATTTAAATAGTGTAATTAAATTCTCATTACCCAGAGCAATCATGATAGAGTCAAAGGCAGAGGCTGTACAGATGGACTAAGAGAAATTCAAGGACTATAATCACAATCATAATTGGAATTCTCACCTCCTTGTGTCAGAGCTCAGCAGAACTACTGCCTGCAGAACCACATAGGGAAGATGCTTGGTTTTGAAGTGATACCATCTCCATGGCAACTAATCAGCTCTGCAACTGTAGATCAAAAGCAACTATGGATACATAAATGAATGGGCATGCTTGTGTTTCAACAAAACTTTGTTTATAAAGGATATGGGCTGCTTTGGGCAAGGAAACTATAATTTCCCAATCCCTGGTCTGTAAAACAGAAAAAAAAAAGGATCCAGTTGCCCAAATTTATTTATTTTTCTCTAGATCCTAAGTTAGTACAGTTGATCTGAAAGTTTATGTTCTTCTATGATGCACCCAAAACATGCTCCTTAAAGTCCTGAGCTTCTAAGAAGATAAGCTAGTATTATTGAGGAGTATCCAGAAATTAAACTTTTAAGAGAAACTATACATCAGCCAAGAACCCAGTAACACCAGCAGGCAGGGTAGCTCTTTGTGTAAAGAAGATTCAGCTGGCAGCCAGGAACCCATGAGCTTGGTTCCCTACTCTGAAACTATCAGCTAGTCCCAGAAAACGATTCATCCTTCAGGGCCTCAGACTTTCTTTTGCAAAATCAGTGTGTTGGGTGGTACTGTATATTATTCTTCAAGGCATCCTGACCCCATAATATATGGAAAGGTATACATAAATAAAGTCTAAGGCAAACCCCATTACTGCTACTATTCTGTTACTGGCATAATAACACTTACTGATTTATTGTTGCACCTATAGATTGGTATATCTCTCAGTCTGTCAGAAAAGCTTCCCATTGCAGTAGATGGCAGTAAGTGGCAAATTCACATAGAGACTTATAACTCTTCAACATACAAAGAATAAGACACTTTGGACTGTTCAACTTAAGTGGAATGTCTATATTACACCCATCTCTTCAAGGCTTGGGGATCTATGCAGAAGATATAGAACAAATATAGAAGTCAAAGGTATTGAATAGCATCAAGTACACTGTTTTCTAGACACAGAAGTGCAAGTATACATATAAACTCATGGAAATTATGACAGCACATACAAGTCCTGCATAATCCCAAGTCAGACAAAATCCAGAACAGAAGAGGCAAGGTGGGCAGGAAGTCCCTACCTTAGCTGAAGAACTATTGCCACTTGATTGCTGATTGGAGATGGAGAGTCAGTTTTCTTCAATGGTGCAACACCTTCTATACCAGCTACACTCCAGGGCAGGCCCCACTCACAGGAGTAGTCACAAAATACAATGGACTCAGGGGACACACACACACACACACACACA
>NC_034591.1:127654797-127671542 GCF_900095145.1 Mus pahari
AGAGAGAGAGAGAGAGAGAGAGAGAGAGAGAGAGAGAGAGAGAGAGAGAGGAGGTTGGTTAGTTATGGAGGAGGGAGTGGATCTGGGAGGAGGAGGAGAGTGAATATTATCAAAATGCCTTGTATTGACTTCTCAAAGAACTAATAAAACCACTTTTTAAAAACCCAATGACAAAAACCCTCAACTCTTCTCTCCTACAAAGTGACAGTGTCTCCAGGAACTTTCCAGGAGCAATAACAAGAAGGGCAGATGAGTCATTGACATTTGACAAGCAGGTTTTCTTTACATTCTAATCAACACAAAATGACTAGAAAGCAGGAGAGAGTGAACAGGAGGCTGGAAAAGTCAAACCCCAGACAAAGGCACAGGGGCTGAAGGAATTTGGGGCAGGCAGGGGGCCGTGGTGGGGGTGGGGGTGGGTGGAGTTCCAGTCTCAGAGACTCTCTGGAGAACTGTGCTCAAATGTAAAAGTTGTCAGAAACCATGGATCATGGCACATTGGTTCAGTGTTGGTCCTTTAGGGAGAATCAGTGCTAACAGGAGAGCTCAGGTTCATCTCAAAAAAGACTGTCTAGGAATGACTGGCAGTCAGGGACTATAGCTCAGAGGTAGAACGCTTGTCTAGCATACGTAAAGCCTGGGTTCAAACTCCAGTACTGAAGAAAAAAAATACTCAAGGAATTATGCAAAACTAATGGCAGGTTAATGCATGACTGACTATAAAAGAGAAGTTAAGATTCCGAAGCTAAACTCCTCTATCTCAGGGAATATATGACTTCATCAGATGGGCTAGACTTTAGGTACATAATCAGACACATTACCACTTGCAAATGCCTACTGTGTTTCAAATACAGCTAGATCTTGGAAACTACTCTCAATAAGGAAGAATGCTTTTCAGTAATACTGATGCTGTACTAGGCAGTAGTGAGTTCAATACTGGGTACAAAGAAAGTGCTTATTAAATACTCATCAAAAGGGAAGAAAGGGAAAGATAGGAAGGGAGGGGAAGGGAAGGACAGAGGGAAGATGGAGAAGGAAAGAAAGGAAAGGGAATGAGAAAGGAAGATAGGGAATTCTAGGAAACATAAATGAAAATCCAGTTATGTGAAGGGCATAGCTGAATGTTTTATGCCTTCTTTGCAGTGTATGAAACTCCAGCTTTCCTGTTTCCTCTCCTACTATATCTCCATAGAATTAGAGAGGTCATGCTAGATAGAGCTCAACAGACGCAGAGCATCTCTGGGGCATGGCTGCTGCATATGCCTGAAGTTGACTTAACAGTCTCCGCATGACTGAAGGGTGAGGTAGGAACTACCAGTGACACTTTTCATTGTTTCTGAAGCAATAATTAAATCCTCAGGAAGTCACATCTGTTGAGAGAACACAGCTTGTGGCTTATATTTTGGGTAACTGCATTAGGATATATGGGATTCTGGTTTGTGTCTGGCTCTAATAAAGTGCATTTGGAAAGAGGATTCCTACAGTATGCACCACAGATGTTCTTGGAAGGCCCATTTTGTTAAAGATTTCACCTCCATCTTGGTGGTATTGGGAGGGATGGAAGAATTAAGAAGAGGGTGCATGTGAGGTCTTGGCTCATTGTACATGTGCTCTCACTGTGGGATTTTGGTCTCTTCTTCATTTTGATCTTGGCCAGGAATTGGAATGGCTTTTTCGAATAACCATACCCCACTGGGATGTACTGCCTCAACATAAGCCCCAGTGCTATGGGACAACCAATCCTGGAATGAAACCTTTAAACCTTGAGTTCAAATAAAACATTTGTCTTTATGAGTTGATCACGTCAGATATTTTATTACAGTGGCAGAAAGATTCCTAATACCAGGATCCAAAGCAGACATGGAACAAAGTTGGAAAGGGATTGTCAGCTTTTTTTTTCCATCTCAGAATAGACCTGTGATGTGTCTATGTATCGTGATAGGTTGTGATTCTATGTGCTGGTTAGGAACTGAGACACTGCTTCCATCATATTTGCCTGCAGGTATATCTCTAGGGCATTTTCACTAATTGATGTAGAAGAGTCTGTGGGTGGTGCCATCCCTAGGCAGTATAATGAACTAAACTAAGCAAGTGAGGTTAAGCAAACATTCCTTCAAGGTCTTTACTTCAGTTTCTGCTACCAGGTTCCTGCTTGAACTCCTGTCTTGGCTCCCCTAGATGATGGCTTATAAGATGAAATATAGCCTTGCTTTTGCCATATTGGTTTTGGTCATTATATTATTGAAACAACAGAATCAATTTAGAATGCATTGCCACCTCCCCCAAGATTTCAATCACACAGATTATTTGATCCTACCCATGACAGGGTAGGAAAACCCATAGCTCCTGGGTTCAAAATTTCAGAGCCCTCATCAACAGCAGCAGTGAATCAGACTGATGGATTTTCTTTGTCTCATTTAACATTCCCACAGGCAGTAGGTGCACAGTCTCTCCCTGTCCCTCTGAAGAAACTGGGCCAAAGAGGCTATCTCCCTGCTTCATAGCTTTAGAAGTGTGAGGAAAAAAAAAAATATGGTTCTCTTCTGTTTCCGGTAGAGGCAAATGATGATCAAATGAGGATGAGCATCCTGCAAATCCAAAGTCACTGCCTCCATGGAAACCTAATTTCTACTTAATAGCACTAAATGATTAAATGAGACCCTCTGACACTCCTTAAGAGCTAATGATAGCTTCGTGTTATCAGCCCTTTGTTTTATGATCTGAGTCCTTAAATGGATGTGATCAAAAGGGATTTTTCCAAGCTCCCTCTTAACCTTAAGAGAACCCAAAAACGTTTTCTTATTACACTGGCAAGACTGGTAGAGAACATTGGCTGCGTTTATTGATAAACTGATTTCTGAGTGCTGGGACTTGACTTGCCTCTTGCTACATGATTGCCTTGGATTTGCTGTTAATAATTGCACTCCAGGAACTAATTTCACTTCTCGATTCTCCCCAAAGTAGTATTTTACCTTACCCTTTTGTTCAACAGAAAGTTGGTGAATGTTAGTCGCTGTAAATGAGGCAGAGGGTAATTTGTTATATTAAATCCCTGTGCTAAAAAATTAAACAGTAAGAACACTGCATGTGCTTTTTTATGAACTCTATCGCTGAGGTGATTGGAGAAGCAGAAATTTCTATTCCAAAATTGGAGTCATTGCTGAGAAAGGAACTTGGTTTGACTACAAAGGAAAGATCTCAGGATATGGAAAGGTATGACACTGGGTTTGAGTTTTGGAAGTAGCTTTAGAAAAGAGGGGGGATTTTAAATAAACAGAGAAGTGCAATAACCTGCCCAGGACCCTGAGCAAGTACAGGTTAAAGCATGCTCATGTGAAGCAGGGAGTGCAGACCCTGGGGCTCAGGGCTTCACACTAAGGTTCTAAAATGTCCCATAGGTACCACAGCCCTATTGGATATGGAGTCCCTCTCCCCTGGCTCACTGGAGAACTAGTACCATCCTGGGCAGTTGTTCTTGCTAATCTGTTTTGCCTACCTGATGGTTCTCTCTGACATGTCTTTAAAGATCTCTGTTGCAGAAACTGGGGACATGGCTCAATCAGTAGAGTCTGAACTGTGCTATCATGAGAAGCTGAATTTCATTTCTAATACTGTACCATACCATACCATACCATACCATACCATACCTATCATACCTACCATACCAAACCAAACCATATCTACCATACCATACCACACTATAAAGAGAAAATCAAGCGCAGGCACAGCTTTGTTTACCTGTAATCACAGGGCTGGGAAAGCGGAGACAGGAGGACAGGAAGCTTTCTTGTGCTTGCTGACAAGACAGACACATAGAGTCAATTAATCAGTAAGTTCCATGTCCCAGTGAAAGACTCTGTCTCCAAAACTAGAGGAGAAAGCAATCCATCAAACATCCACACACATATGCACATACCTAAACACACACACACACATATACTCTTACACAAGTATGCAATACACACACACACACACACACACACACACACACACACACACACACCCTCTACTGAGGGACATTTTCCTGGATCACTATGTTTAAAAAAGCAATCCCGTTCCTCTTTGCCTCCCTGCCCTTCCTGCATTCTTTCCCTTATGGCAGCTGCCATTTAACATTATATGTTTTATTCTTTTATTCCTGGCCTGTGTCCCACCCGCTTCTCCTGAATGAAGACTCCCTGCCACTACTGACTGCTTTGGTCTCAGCCTGGCACCTGAGAAGAGTCTCAGGCATAGTCGCCGAATGAATAAAAAAGGGACAACAAAGATTAAACTTGCAGGGGGTAAAGCAAGCCACAAAACCACAGAATGGGATGAAAAAGAACAGTTATAAACAAACAAAAAGGACACTTAAGAATATGAGGACCAGAGAGCCAGAGAACCTGAAGGGTGCACATAAAGAATAGAACAAGAGCCATTGCCCGCCATCCCTGCCCTCTTGCTTAACACTTGAAACCTGGTCCTCTGCCCTGCAAAAGCAGTGGCTCCCACATCAAAAGATGGATTAGGTCTGGAATGGTTAGAGCATCTTGGAGCTGATGAGTGGGTAGATGAAATGATTATAGGCTAAAGTTTGAGTGATTTGCAAAGAACCATGTGTTACAGGCATGATCCTAAACCCTTACTGTCATTGGTAGGAGGTGGACACTCTAGGAGACGAAGGTGGGTGAATCTATGTTTGGTCATGTGGGAGGAAGAGATCTCAAAGTGGATACTGGGATGGTAGCCACGTGTCCGTTTTCACTTCCCAGTGGCTATCAGAAATTCCTGTGCTAAATGATGTCAGTGGCATGATGTACTGCCCGCATCAAGTTGCTGAATTGCTACTAAAGCAGGTAAGCCACTAATGAACTGCTTTGAAAAATAAAAACGAAGTAAAAAAAAATATTTCCATTATTAAAATGAGACACATAAAAGCAGCAGACCATGTGACCAGAAACTAAAACCTCTGAAACCAGGAACCCAAAATTTAACCCACTAATGGCAGTTGAAATAAAAATGTCCCCCAATAGTTTCAGAACCCCAGAAGTTCAAAAACCCCAGAATCCACTTAAAAGTCAAACACTCATGGCAGCTACCTGCAGTCTCAGGACTTCAGAGACAGAGACAGCAGACCCATTAACAAGATGCCCAGGTAGATTTGATGGCCTTTGTGAGCTCAGATTCAAGAGAAACTGCCTAAAATTATATAGGCAATGTCTAAAGAATACACCTGAAGTCAAGTGTGGATTTCCAAATATATGTGCATGCATGCACGAACACACACACACACACACACACACACACACACACA
The DNA here is from genome assembly GCF_900095145.1 of Mus pahari. NCBI lineage: Eukaryota > Metazoa > Chordata > Mammalia > Rodentia > Muridae > Mus > Mus pahari. The sequence goes on from NC_034591.1 coordinate 127,660,091, forward strand.
CACATACATATACTACCACTCACACTCACAGACATATCCTACATACACAGACACAGAACAATCTTGATTTATCCTTTCTGTATATTTGACAATTTAGAAAACAAAGAGAAAGACCCAATAATTTATGGCTCAAGATCTCAGAGACACTGCTAGCATTAAGCACAATTCCTCCATCTTAATATACAGGCCTTTCACAAACACATTTGGGGGCATCTCTGAAAGAAAAAAAAAGAAGAAGAAATAGAGAGATAGACAGAAGCAATCAATAACCCATTGTCATCTACAAGAGCCACTGACAATCCATCAAAAGCCTGATGGAGATGTGTCTCTATTGGCCTTGACCAGAAAGAAAGAGTCTGACCTAACCTGAGATTGGAAGATTTCTAATTATGGGGTAGGGAAGGGGACGGATGATTTTTAATTATTTTTCAAGGATAATCCAAGCCTGTCTTCTTTGCTGAATGTCTTTTCATGGACATCAGTTTTAACAACAGGTTTAAGTAAGCCAAGAATACATAGGAATCCAGAATGATCAAAATATTAGGCTCCATCTGTGTAAGCACCACATTGTACTATAACACACACACACACACACACACACACACACACACACACATTAATGTGCATATAGCTCCTTCTGAACCACCCTGATCAGCTCAGGAGCAACCACAGATTGTCTACACAAGTGTTTTGGGTGAAGATGACCTATCTGTATTCCTGCAGCACAGAGGAACAGACCAGCAGCTATGCAGCTCAGTGAAGAGTAGCCTGGGCAGGTTCAAACAGGCAGGAAGTACCCATCACCTGGATGCCAAGGCCACTGGCAAGTCAGATGACAGAGGGGTAAACAGAGCTATTAGGCTTCACTCTGGGCCTGTAAATCATTCCAGAGCCTTCATCATTCCTGCTGAGTTATTTTAATCGCTCTCATTTGCAAGAGCAAATTAGGTGTAGCATTGTTCTCGCGATGCTGCCTGGGACTGGTGCCAGGAAGGAACAAAATGAGCAAAGCGCAGAAACCCCTTTCCAAACAAAAGCCCAAACTCTGGGAGCAAAATTGATTTGTAAACCTTGTCAAGGTAGTTTCTAAGACAAATCTATTCAGGGCATAGCGGGGGGGTTGTAATCAAGGCTGGGAGAAAGTGGCCAATTAATACACAAATCTGGCAACAATAACAGCTTTCCTTAAGGTAGAGCTCTCAAGGACCACGACCTTCCCGCTGCACCCTCTCAAGATAAAAGACGGGTGTGCTTCTCATAGCAATGTGACAGAAAGTTTGTTCAATTAGGGCCTCGCTAACATATGCTACATAAAATGTAACTGGGGAAGTAATTTAGGTAATGCAGACAAACCCACTCACCTCTCTCCGTTTATGTGGGTAATTTATTCCTCTTTTCTTGTCATCAGTTTGGGCTGTTCTGATTAATTTACTGTTTAACGACATAACTGCAGGAAGGTGAGCAGAGAAAGGAAGAATTGATTCAATTCAACAACTTTGTAATGAGTGCTTATATCAACCAGAGAGTAAGTCACAGGAGATATAGTCTATCAGTGATGTGCTGACTAGTTTTATGTCAACTTGACACAAGCTGGAGTGATTTGAGAAGATGGAACCTCAACTAAGAAAATGTCTCCCTCTCCCTGACAGTCTAGTCTGTGGGCAAGCTTAGGGTGTGTTTTCTTGCTTGCTGATTGATCAGGGAGGGCCAAGCTCACTGTGCATGGTACAACTGCTGGATAGGTGGTCCCGGGTGCTTTAAGAAAGCAGACTGAGCAAGCCAGTAAGCAGCACTCCTTCATGGCTTCTACTTTGGTTCCTGCCTCCATGTTCCTGCTATGCTTCAGTTCCTGTTCTAATGTCTACCCCGATGGATTAAGATGAGGAACCACAAACTAAAATAAACCCTTTCCTTCCCAAGTTGCTTTGGGTCACAGCAATAGAAACCCTAAGACAAGTGGTAAAGAGCAGCCTGGCATGTTCTGAGAACCCAAATAGGTGGCAGAGCTTTCAGCTTGCTCAGATTCCCCAATGTCATTGTAGAGGACAAATGAGTGTCACAAACCTGGCCTGTGGGGAGCACTCAGGGTGGATCTCCTGAAGTAGTTACAGTTTAGAGTATTGCATGCAAGCCATCCATGGAATATTAAGGTAATCAATACTCAACTTTCAATATTAGGAAATGCAATCTAGCCTGTTATTGGTCAGAAAATACATATTCAAATCATAGTCTTTTGTGATTGGGGAGGGAGAACGGAGAGTAAGGCATGAGGATTTGACTTTAGATCTCTGACATCTACACAAAAGCCAGGCAATAGGAACAAGCAAACGAGCAGTGAGCCACTAGGGATGCAGTTAAAAAAAAAAAAACATCCCTAGTGGCTTCATGGTTAGATAAGCCAGTCAAATCACATAGCTCCAAGTTCAATGCGATACTCCCTCTTACGAGCTAAAGTGGAAAGCAAAGATATATGATACATGATATCAACCTTGGCCTTCATACATGCACACATGCACAGGCAGGAACACACACACACACACACACACACACACACACACACACGCACGCACGCACACACATACACACACATACACACATATACAGAGAGACAGAGAGACAGAGAGACAGAGACAGAAACAAACAGAAACCCTTTCTATTCACTTTCTACTGTTTTAAATTTAGTTAATTCTTGTTATACAGACACACACAGAGAGAAAGGAAAAGAGAGAACCCTTTAGACCAAGCTGGCTTCAAATCTGAAGATCCACCTGCCTCTGTCTCCAGAGTGCTGGGATTAAAGGTGTTTGTCACCAAGTCTATCCAGCCAGAATATATTGTTTTATTTGTGTTATATAACACAAGTGACAGTTCATCCTAGCAAGGATGTGGAGCAGGCAGAGCACTGCTCCTTTGGTGGTGAAAGAGAACTCTTGTACAGCCACTATGGGAATCAGTAGGGCAGTTCCTTGGGAAACTGGAATCTGTCTGTCACAAGAGTCAGCTATACCACTCTTGGGCATATACCCAAGGGACGTCCATCCTACAAGGACACTTGCAGACTATGTTCAGAACAGCTTTATTTATGATAGCCAGGAACTACAAAGAGCCTAACTGTCTATCCCTCAACTGAAGCTGTATTAAATTTATGCAATGAAATAGTACTCAGCAGTTAAAAAGAAATAACATTCTGAAAATTTCAGGCAAATGGATATAACTAGGAAAAAAAAAATCATCCTTAGTAAGGTAACTGAGACCCAGGAAGAGAAATGTGATACATATTCACTTATAACTGATATTAACCATCAAGTAAATGATAACAAGTCACAGCCACAGACCAAAGAGACTAGGTTAAGAGGAAGACTATAGCAGGTGTACTGGCTGGTTTTGCACGTCACCTTGACACAAGCTGGAGTTATCATAGAGAAGGGGGAAAGGAGAGATCTTGTAAACAGGACAGATTGTAGGTAGAAGGTGTTTTGGTTAGGTTGGTGTTCAGAGTGGGAGGGCCCATTGTGGGTGGTGCCATCCCTGAGCTGGTAGTCCTGGGTTCTATAAGAAAGCAAGCTGAACAAACCAGGGGAAGCAAGCCAGTAAGTAACATCCCTCCATGGCCTCTGCATCAGCTCCTGCTTCCTGATCTGCTTGAGTTCCCGTCCTGACTTCCTTTGATGATGAACAGCAATGTGGAAAGTGTAAGTCAAATAAACCCTTTTCTCTCCAACTTGTGTCTTGGTTATGATGTTTGTTCAGGAATAGAAACCCTGAATAAGACAGCAGAGGACGTATAACTCTTCCTGAGAAGATAAAATACAATAGATTCTGCAGGTGTACTGGAAGCTGATGGAGAAGAGAGTAGGAGGTGGGGGCAGAGAGTGTAGGGAAGGAAATGAGGGAGAAATTGTGGGAAGAGACAGCTGGAATGGGGGGGGGCATTTTGTGGGGTAGAAACCCAGTGCAGTGGAAACTTCCTGAAATCTCTGAGTATGAACTTAGTGAGGACTCCTAGTAATAGAGGATACACAGTCAGAACCGGCGGTCTTTTGTAGCCAGGCAAGTCTTCCAGTGGAAGGACTGGATTCCATTCAGTTGAGTGGGCCATGGAGGTCCTATGTAGATCTCTAAATAACCCATACTGATTGGACAGAAAGTAATTCTCTGAAACCTGACAGTGGGATCCCATTTCCAATAACAGTGTCTACTAACCTCATTAAACATAGAACAGTAACACGGTGCCTGAATGTAACCTTCATCCTTACATTCTAGTTTCTTTAGCATGAGCTGCACTCTGTAGGCTACAGAAAGAGAAACCTGGTAACCAGCCTAGCCAAGACACCGTCTACCCACATCTGGCCTGTCTATCAAATCTGCTGGGGCAATGGAGATAAAGAAAATGTAGGAAGGGCCAACTAATGTTTGGGTTAACTTGAGGTGTACCCTATAAGACAAAGCTCATGCCCTACACTGCCTGGATGGCCCAGAACCAGAGACTAGAAAAAGTCTAGATACCTAGGGTAGAAACAAGTGACAAAAAGTCAATGAAATAACTCCTAATGATATTCTGCTGTACTCATAAGTTGGTGCTTTGTCCAGTCCTCTTCAGATGGTTTCCTCTAGCAGCAGAAGCAGATGGAATTCCTGACCTCACAGAAAAGCCTGTGGAGAGAGAGAGAGAGAGAGAGAGAGAGAGAGAGAGAGAGAGAGAGAGACTGGGAAAGCTCATGAAAGAATGAGAGGAAAGACTGTAGGAGTCCCAGGGAATGGAGGATACCAGGAGAACATCACCCACCAAATTAATTAAGCAGGACTCACATGGACTCATAAAGACTAAAACGAGGAAGAAGAATCTTTATTCACTACTGGTGGGATTGCAAACTCAGGTAGCCCTTGTGGAAATCAGTGTGGATGTTTTTCAAGAAAGTAATAACATAATAAATATATGTCATTCTTGAGAATGTATCCAAAGGAAATGTAATATACTAAAGAGATGGTTGAAATAAAAAATCATTCATGATATGGATGGCTTTACATAACATTTATTTTCTACTTGTCTACCATGGCTAAGGTGTGCCTTCTGCTTGAGAGTCCTAAGGGTTGAAATTTTGGATTCAACAGAGCTGTTTTCTCAATTCAAGACTACTGGGAAGGATCTACCTCTAAGGTGATGCAAATGTTGGTTCCTAGAACCTCTCCTTGTCTTTCTGACTGTTGAATAAAATCCACTCTCCCTAAATTCTCAACATTATCATTTTCATAATAACCATTGAGGAAAAGCACCATCCTACACATTGATTACTCTGGTTGTATTAGTCATAATTTGCTAAAGGAGCAGAACAGATAAATAGAATATAGATAGATAGATAGATAGATAGATAGATAGATAGATAGATAGATAGATAGATAGATAGATAGATAGATTGCTTCAATTTAAGTTAAGGGTGAAGCTTAGCAAAGACTGCAGTTAAGAATCTAGATAGCATGTAAATCCCTTAATAACTCTTAGAGCTAAGCTTTAATGCTGAGCTCCCAAGATATATAATGTTGACAGTTTTAGTAGGATAACAGTCAAATATTGCCAATGTTAAATGATTTGAATTAACATATTTAGGGCAACCATAGATAGAAAATTCTCTTCATTTGTCACAGTTAAGTTTTGCTGTCAAATTAACACATATATAGATTCACCTTGGAAGTGGTAACCTCAACTAAAGAATTTTGAAAATTAGATTATCATCTGGTCACATCTGTGAAAATTTTTCTTAATGTTAATTAATCTAATAGGGCCCATCCCCTGTGCACAGTGTCATCCCTAGACAGATATGCCTAATATGTGTAAGAAAATGGACATAGCAAGTCAGTTTCTCCTGGGTCTCTGCTTCAGTTCCTGCCTCTAAGTTCTTGCCTTGAGTTCCTGCCTTGGGTTCCCTTGACAATGGATGGCAAAGTAAAAGATGAAATAAACCCTTTCTTCCACTATGTTTCTTTTGGTTGTGGTGCTATCAGAGTAGTAGAGAGCTAGCTAGAGCATCATCTAATAAAACTTAAAAGATGGGAGGAGGATGTAAGTGGAAATTTCCATCAAATACTCTTAGCAAACCCTTTTATATTCACTTGTTAAAGTCCCTGAGGTGCCTTGGAGTAAATAAGCATTGCCCCACATTTTGCAATCCCTTTGACTTGAGAACTCTATTTTCCTAGGATAAAACCTTAGGGACATTTTGGAAAATACTACCTTGCATAATCTAAATATGTCACTAGCAACCATTATAGGTAACATAATGCCATTACAAAAAGATAGACTGTTTATGTACTGAAAAATGGAGCCTAGGGTCTGAAGTTCCAGTACAACATCTGCAGATCTATTTCCCAAGATAATCAGAGAAACTATGCTTGGATTGTAAGTAAGTTATCTTTTGTAGCAAGATAGCGAGGGCAACATAAAATCCACCCTCATGGATGGAAGATGACAGTCTAAGAACAATAAATCCCTGCGTTTTTTCGGCTGAAATATCCCTCAACTGTCATCCACAGATAGTCTCCTGTGAGTATAGCATGATGTGTAATGGTGGCTATTTCCTTGCCACATAGTTGCTACATTTGCCTTCTGAGTTATTACCTCTGGGTAGCACCAATGTGATTTGCATAGCAACTGTTTCAGCAAAGCAGTGTTCTCACACAAAGGAAACCTTGGAAAGACAAGCAGTTCCTCTTACAGAGCACTTAGATAAAAGGAAAGAAATCAAGAAATGACTTCAGGAACTCTCACACTACTATTTGTACAAACGATATCAAAATCAGTGCCCCTCAAGGATACAGAGAGGGATCGGTGAGTTAATAACTGGACATATTTACCAACTATTGAGCTGGGCCTTGATTTTTCTCATTTGTAAGATACTTCATATTCCAGAATAATGCCATCCCCACATGTGAGAATTGGTTCCCAAAGTAGTGAGATGCTAAAAAAAGAGACTAAACTAGGACAGCAGAGTCAGACCGATTTTGGGGGCAGGAAGACTCAGATGGAAGCAGGGTCTGGAATATTAGGAAGGAGTGAGCATCAGTACTTCCTCTTGGCTGGAAAATGTCTCATTTCAATCTAATCATCCTAAAGTCAGGGACCTCCCTGTTTCCAGGCTCTGATCATAAAAGGCCCATAGGCCACTTCAATGCTTTTTATCTATTTATAATGCTTGGAAGTATCATCATTTTATGGCTCACCCGTTACTAGGGAATATTCACGGTTGTTTCAACTCTTGATAGCTGCAGTCACGTCCAGCTGAATTCAAACAGGAAAAGACTATTTGCATGTGCTGCTTTCTTCCCACTAAATGTCTTCCTCACTGCAGATGTGGGTCTTTTTCTTGTTTACCAAGGTTTTTGTTTTGTTTATGTGCTTAGCATTTCCCTCCTGGTTCTCTACTTGAGAAAAGAAACAGGAAGTGCTAATCTTTGTTTTTCAGCATACTGGTGCTTCTTGGTGCCGGTATTGGATCAGATGCCTGGAACACGTTCTCGATGGTCTCCCACTAGTCGTGTATCCTTGAGGATGCTGTTTGACTTCGGTGTACCTGAATCTCATTGTTCACCATGTAGGGATTATAAAATAACTACAATGGATAGCTCCATTCATCCACGTACTTGAACCTTGTATGGTACCTGCCCAGCTATTGGTAAACGCTCATTTCTCTGTGCATTTGGTGAGAGCTCAGGGACTGTGGGTTGACACAGTGAAGGTAAATGGTTAATCGAAATAGTCCAGTCATCTCTTCATTAGGAAAAATACTTCTTCTGACTTTAATCATTTTTCAAATTCCTCCATCTCTTTCACCAAGTAGCACAAGTAAAATTGTTACTCTTGCAGTCTTCTTGTATGAATTGCTGTTCTTTAAACAATCAAGTCATTTTTCCATTTTTATGTTACCTTTCCATTACCTGAGAATCACATTCTTTGTATACTTTTTCTAGACCTAAGATCTCTGATGAAACGTAGACTTTTGTGCTTATCACACAGACTTGACATATTTCTGGGAAGGTTGGGAAATCACACTGACTTAGTAGTGTTTGTGTTCCCATCAATTATCTGTCCAGCTGGCTGGGATCCTTTTTGGATTTCAGAACAACAATTGGTTACATAAGATGGTGTACCTTCTCACTCACTTCATCCGAGGACAGAATTTATTTCATTATTTTCTTTTTTTATTAGATATTTTCTTTATTTACATTTCAAATGCTATCTCGAAAGATCCCTATACATTCCCCCCGCCCGTGCTCCCCTACCCACCCATTCCCACTTCTTGGCTCTGGCATTCCCCTGTACTGGGGCATATATAGTTTGTAAGACCAAGGGGCCTCTCTTCCCAATGATGGCCGATTAGGCCATCTTCTGCTACATATGCAGCTAGAGACATAAGTTCAGGGGGTACTGGTTAGTCCATACTGTTGTTCCACCTATAGGGTTGCAGACCTCTTCAGCTCCTTGGGTACTTTCTCTAGCTCCTCCATTGTGGACCCTGTGTTCCATCCAATAGCTGACTGTGAGCATCCTCTTCTGTGTTTGCCAGGCACCGGCATAGCCTTACAAGAGGCCTCAATATCAGGATCCCTTCAGCAACATCTTGCTGGCATGTGCAATAGTGTCTGGGTTTGGTGGCTGATGATGGGATGGATCCCCAGGTGGGGTAGTCTCTGGATAGTCCATCCTTTTATCTTAACTCCAAACTTTGTCTCTGTAACTCCTTTCATGGGTATTTTGTACCCTGTTCTAAGGAATGACATATCCACACATTGGTCTTCCTTTTTTGATTTTCTTGTGTTTTTGCAAGTTACATCTTGGGTATTCTAAGTTTTTGGACTAATATCCACTTATCAGTAAGTGCATATCTAGTGAATTCTTTTGTGATTGGGTTACCTCACTAAGGATGATATACTCGAGATACATCTACTCGCCCAAGAATTTCATAACTTCGTTGTTTTTAATAGCTGAGTAGTACTCCATTGTGTAAATGTACCACAGTTTTTGTATCCATTACTCTGTTGAGGGACATCTAGGTTCTTTCCAGCTTCTGGCTATTATAAATAGGGCAGCTATGAACATACTGGTGCATGTGTCCTTATTACCGGTTGGAACATCTTCTGCGTATATGCCCAGGAGAGGTATTGTTGGATCTTCCAGTAGTATTATGTCCAATTTTCTGAGGAACCACCAGACTGATTTCCAATGTGGTTGTACAAGCTTGCAATCCCACAAGCAATAGAGGAGTATTGCTCTTTCTCCACATCCTCACCAGCATCTACTGTCACCTGAATTTTTGATCTTAGCCATTCTGACTGGTATGAGATGGAATCTCAAGGTTGTTTTGATTTGCATTTCCCTGATGATTAAGGATGCTGAACATTTTTTCAGGTGTTTCTCAGCCATTCGGTATTACTCAGTTGAGAATTCTTTGTTTAGCTCTGTACCCCATTTTTTAATGGGGTTATTTGAATTTCTGGAGCTTCTTGAGCTCTTTGTATATATTGGATATTAGTCCTCTAGCAGATTTAGGATTGGTAAAAATCCTTTCCCAATCTGTTGGTGGCCTTTTTGTCTTGTTGACAGTGTCTTTTGCCTTACAGAAACTTTGCAATTTTATGAGGTCCCACTTGCCAATTCTTGATTTTACAGCACAAGCCATTGCTCTTCTGTTTAGGAAATTTTTCCCTGTGCCCATATCTTCAAGGCTTTTCACAACTTTCTCCTCTATCAATTTCAATGTCTGTGGTTTTATGTGGAGGTCTTTGATCCACTTAGACTTGAGCTTTGTACAAGGAGATAAGAATGGATCAATTCTCATTCTTCAACATGATAACCACCAGTTGTGCCAGCACCATTTGTTGAAAATGCTGGATGGTTTTAGCTCCCTTGTCAAAAATCAAGTGACCATAGGTGTGTGGGTTCATTTCTGGGTCTTCAGTTCTATTCCATTGATCTACCTCTCTGTCACTGTACCAGTACTATGTAGTTTTTAATCACAATTGCTCTGCAGTACAGGTTAAGGTCAGGCATGGAGATTCCACCAGAGGTTCTTTTATTGTTGAGGATGGTTTTTGGTATTCTAGGTTTTTATTATTACAGATGATTTCGCAAATCACCGTTTCTAACTCAGTGAAGGATTGAGTTGGAATTTTGATGGGGATTGAATTGAATCTGTAGATTGCTTTCTGCAGGATGGCCATTTTGACTATGTTAATCCTGCCAATCCATGAGCATGGGAGATCTTTCCATCTTCTGAGATCTTCTTCAATGTCTTTCATCAGAGACTTGAAGTTCTTATCATACAGATCTTTCTCTTCCTTAGAGTCACACCAATGTATTTTATATTATTTGTGACTATTGTGAAGGGTGTTGTTTCCTTAATTTCTTTCTCAGCCCCTTTATCCTTTGTGTAGATGAAGGCCACTGATTCGTTTGAGTTAATTTTATATCCAGCTACTGCACTGAAGTTGTTTATCAGATTTAGGAGTTCTCTGGTGGACTTTTTAGGGTCATTTATATATACCATCATATCATCTGCAAATAATGATATTTTGACTTCTTCCTTTCCAATTTGTATCCCATTGGTCTCCTTTTGATGTTGAATTGCTCTGGCTAGGACTTCAAGTACTATATTGAATAGGTAGGGAGAAAGTGGACAGCCTTATATAGTCCCTGATTTTAGTGGGATTGCTTCGACTTTCCCTCCATTTACTTTGATGTTGGCTACTGGTTTGCTGTAGATGGCTTTTATTATGTTTAGGTAGGGGCCTTGAATTCCTGATATTTCCAAGACTTTTATCATGAAGGGGTGTTGGATTTTTGTCAAATGCTTTCTCAGCATCAAATGAGATGATCATGTGGGTTTTATCCTTGAGTTTTTTAATGTAGTGGATTATGTTGATGGATTTCCATATATTAAACCATCCCTGCATCCCTGCAATGAAGCCTACTTGGTCATGATGGATGATTGTTTTGATGTGTTCTTGGATTTGGTTTGCAAGGATTTTGTTGAGTATTTTTGCATTGATATTCATAAGGGAAATTGGTCTGAAGTTCTCTTTCTTTGTTGATTCTTTGTGTGGTTTAAGTATCAGAGTAATTGTGGCTTCATATAATGAATTGGGTAGAGTAACTTCTGTGTCTATTTTGTGGAATAGTTTGAGGAGAGTTGGAATTAGGTCTTCTTTGAAGACCTGATAGAACTCTGCACTAAATCCATCTGGTCCTGGGATTTTTTTTTGGTTGGCAGACTATTGATGACTTCTATTTCTTTAGCGGAAATGGGACTGTTTAGATCATTAATCTGATCCTGATTTAACTTTGGTACCTGGTATCTGTCTAGGAAGTTGTCCATTTCATCCATGTTTTCCAGTTTTCTTGAGTATAGCCTTTGTAGTAGGATCTGATGATGTTTTGGATTGCCTCAGGATCTGTTGTTAT
>NC_034591.1:127672435-127693562 GCF_900095145.1 Mus pahari
ATCTTTATGTAGTACATTTGTTGTTCTGATTATTATGTGTCGGGAGGAATTTCTTTTCTGGTCCAGTCTATTTGGAGTTCTGTAGGCTTCTTTTATATTCATGGGCACCTCATTCTTTAGGTTTGGGAAGTTTTCTTCTATAATTTTGTTGAAGTTATTTGCTGGCCCTTTAAGTTGAAAATCTTCATTCTCATTTACTCGTATTATCCGAAGGTTTGGTCTTCTCATTGTGTCCTGGATTTCCTGGATGTTTTGAGTTAGGATCTTTTTGCATTTTGGGTTTTCTTTGATTATTGTGTCTATGGTCTCTATGGAATCTTCTGCACCTGAGATTCTCTCTTCTATCTCTTGTATTCTCTTGCTGATGCTGGCAACTATGGTTCCTGATTTCTTTCCTAGGGTTTCTAACTCCAAAGTTGTTTCACTTTGGGTTTTCTGTTTGTTTGTTTGTTTGTTTGTTTCCACATCCCTTTTTAGGTCTTGGGTGCTTTTGTTCATTTCCATCACCTGTTTGGCTGTGTTTAACTGTAATTGTTTAAGGGATTTTTGTGTTTCCTCTTTAAGGACTTCTACTTGTTTAGCAGTGTTTTCCTGTTGTTCTTTAAGGGCTTCTACCTGTTTAGCAGTGTTCTCCTGTATTTCTTTAAGTGAGTTATTAATGCCCTTCTTAAAAATCTTCTACTAACATCATGAGATATGTCTTTAAATCTGAGACTTTGTTTTCAGGCATGTTGGGTTATCCAGGACTGGCTGAAGTTGGAGAACTGGGTCTGATGAGGGTAAGTGGTCTTGGTTTCTGTTAGTAAGATTCTTACCTCTGTCTTTCACCATTTGGTAATCTCTGGAGTTAGTTGTTATAGTTGTCTCTGGTTGGAGCTTGTTCGTTCTGTGATTCTGTTAGCCTCTGTCAGCAGTCCTGGGAGTCCAGCTCTCTCCTGAGTCTCCTTGGTCAGAGTACTCTCCATAGGCAAGCTCTCCTCTTGCAGGGAAGGTGCACAGATTTCTGGCGTGAACGCCTCCTGAACCTGCCTCCTGGCTGAAAATGTAGTCCCAAAATGGGGCCTGTCCCAGAAGATGTGTCACCTCTGCAGTTTGCACACTCACCTGCAAAGACTAGTCTCCGAGGGACCCTGGACACAATATGGCTCTCTCACCTGCTCTGGAGGACAGAGCCATCCTCCGTGGCCACCTCTCCCCTGGCAGGGAATGTGCCTGGGTGTCTGGAGCCTGAAACGGGGTCTGTCCCAGAAGCTGTGTCGGTTCTGCAGTCTGCACTCTCAACTGTGCAGACAGGAGCCTGGGCAACCCAGAGCAAAGATGTCTCCCTCACCAGCCCATGCAGTGAGAGCCCTCCCAGGTGGCCACTTCTCCTCTGTCAGGGAAGTTGCCTGGAAAATGGGGTCTGTCCCAGTAGCTGTGTCGCTTCTGCAGTTCACACTCTCACCAGTGCAGACTGGAGCCTGTGGGACCTGGAGCAAAGATGGCTCCCTCACCAGCTCAGGCAGTGAGAGCCCTCCTTGGTGGATACCTTTCCTCTGGCAGGGAAGGAGTCTGGATGTCTTAAGCCTGAAACAGGGTCTGTCCCAGAAGCTGTGTTGCTTCTGCAGTCTGCACTCTCAACTGGGCAAACAGGAGCCTGTGAGACCCAGAGCAAAGATGTCTCCCTCACCAGCTCAGGCAGTGAGAGCCCTCCCTGGCGGATACCTTTCCTCTGGCCTTTCATTATTTTCTTACATACAATGATCATAATAAATTAGAGATAAAGCACAATATGTGGACTGGGGAGACGGATTAGTCCCATAGATGTGATTATATGAGAAAGTGCTTGCTGCATAAATAATGATGTAAAACAAAACAAAACAAAACCAACCCAGAATGATTTAAGTCCCTGTCGGCTATTGTGGGCTGAGTAAGCAAGCCAGGCAGATTCCTGGAGCCCACAGGCTGATACCCTAGCTTAAGGAGTGCACAGCAGGTTCAGTGACAAACTTTGTCCCAAAACGTAAGGTGAAGAATGATTGAGAAAGAAACTCAAAGTCAATTTCTGGCCTCCAATGCAGATAAACACATACTCACACAAACACTTAATAAACATACAGAGAACAAATCAAAGTAGTATACCCTAGAACTGCACTCGTCAAGATAGTAGAGATAGCCAAACATGGCTGCTGAGCATTTAAGAATGGTACTGTAAAACAAGATGGCCTCCAAGTGTTAAAATCTATACACACGGGTTCCAGACATGACGTGTCTTGCCAGATTGATGATTGTAACTTGAAGGGCTCACAACTGGGTAAGATTGGTGATTCTAGTCTGATAATGGGTGGCACCTTCCAGCTAGCCAATAAGGATGAACTTCCAGGTGACACCCAATGAATGCATAGCAAAAACGTGGCCCAGTCATACAAGAGGATATTACTCAAATATAAAGAAAAAGTGTGATTGTCAGGTCAGTGGATGGAGCTAGTAACCATTCTGTGAGAGGTAACTCAGATCCAGACAGGGAAAGGTTGCATGGACATTTAACTATGCTGTATCAGCAGTAATTTCTGGACAATAACCCTGAACAATGAAGATAGCTTATAATGTTGGAGGACCTCTGAGGTCTGTGAAATCTCACTACCCAACAACTACAAAAGAGGTAACCCATTCTAAATAATCCACTGTGATTTTTATTTGTCAGCTTATAGACAAATCTAGTAGAAAATGATATGGTAACTCCATAACGCTTTCTATCTATGTGAAGGTATAGAAAGTTTCATGACAGTAGTTTCCATACATCTTTTAAAAAGAGATCTTATCCTTTACCCAAATTTAACCTTTCTTTCATATTCCATTATTCCCCTTTACCGCTTCATAGCACTATGGTCTATCTCTCCTCCCATGAAGGGTCCCCATTCGTATCCCAGCATAGGGCCTTGCTAATTTCCTAACCTTTATGAATATTCTAAACAAAACACATATATGAGAGAAAATGTGTATCATTTGCCTGTTTGGGAGGCTGAGACAGGAGGACTGCTTGAATGAAGAAGTAAGAGACAAGTCTTGGCAACCTTCAGAGACTTAGTCATTAGCAACAGAGCCAGATTCTAGCAGCAGCTGGATTCCTGTGGCTGCTGCCCATGGCTATCAACAAGAGGATAGAATACAACAGGAATGGAAGATCCTAAAGAGAGCCTGACATTAGGCTTCTGCAGTAGAACTCCCAGGAGGCCCCATGAGAACTGACTTTTAAGAGCAATGCTATCTGCCTCTATCCTTTGTTCTGTTCACTCGGGCATTTATCATTTGATTGATTGGTTAGCTAATCATTTTTCTTTCTCAAAATTTTCCAACCTGAACCAAAGAAAAGTAATAATGTCTACCAGTTATGACTGTGTTAATGTTAGAGTCACAAGGAATTCCAATGCTGGCCTCAGTGTTACAGGCCTATAATGCCATCTACTTGGGAGGATGAAGTAGGCAAGCACTAACATCAGGTCATTCTTTGACTACAGAATGTGTTCACAGCAAGTCTTGGCAACTTAGTGAGACATTGTCTCAAAATAAAAGGTAAAGGAGAGCTGGGGATGTAGCACTGTGGCTAACATACATGTTTCCCTGAGTTTATCTCCTAGTACTTCTGCACGGAGGAAGCTTGGCATGAGTACTGCCATCTTAAGCCAGCTACCCATTTGCTGAGGCTGAACTGCATTTAAGGTCAAGCCAAGGGCAAAGATGTGTTCTGTTTCTTTCTTTTGTGATTTCTTCTATGTTCCAATTGAAAAATCCATGACTCAGTAACTGGTATCAAGAAGCCAGTTCCCTCTTCTGTAATCCTGTAGGCTTTGATCTTGTGATGCTATCTTAGACATGTTGCTTGTTGTTTTGGGGGATTAAAATCTGCTCACCTGGAAGAGTCAGGGTCACGGTTCCAGCTCCCAAGTCTGTGCTACATCCCTGGCCAGTTAGTTTGTTGTTCAAATCAATAAAGTTTCTCTTTATTGTCTTGATGTGTCATGGGTGTTGGATTTTTACTGGACCCCACAACACTACCAATCCTTTCATACAAATACATACATACACAAACAAATATACAAATACACACACATACACCACAAATATACACACATGAATACACACATAAGCATACACATACACATACATACACACAAACATACAAATATATATATATAAAAACATATACAAGCATATACATATACACACATACACACAAACATATACATAAGCATACATACACACATAAACACACAAATATTCTCATTCAAATACACACAATCACATACACATAGGTATATACAAATACATATATATATTATATATATGTATATACATATATATACACATATATGAATTTTAAGAGCCTCAATAAACACTTGTAAATGAATTATATATTCAGAGACAGGGTTTGACTTAACTATTATCACTACTCAACTATGAAACACGTATATGCAGAATTCTACAAAGATACTTAAACCAGTATCAATAAATCAGCTATGCCTGAGACAAGTGCCACCATGTATTAGCACAGGTCTGATTATAATAAGGATATTTGTGCCATTAAATTTCTGTTATTAATTAGTAGGGTGAGATGTCCCTCTGAAAAGGATCAACAGAACTCTCAATGATGCCACATTACACCCCCCTCTGACTTTCCAACACATTTCTGCATTCTGCTGAAATAACCATTAGCACAAGGGGATTTGATTATTTTTCCATTAGCATAAAGTAGGTATTTAACCAAAATGCAGTATAGGCAACTAATAAAAATTTGCAAAGCTAGATAGAAAATAAAATACACTCTTTATAAAAAAAAACAAACTGGGTATTGAGACTTTTGCTATTACAGCTGAGAAACAAGTGAATACCTTTAAAGTTTCGCTCAGTTGCCTTTCAACATTTTGCCTACTCTTGACTAGGCTCCAGACATCATGTCTTCTTCATCTCACTGGGAAATGGACACATCACAATTTTAACCTAAGCCTCTAAGTCTCTTCTTATACTTTTATCAGTGATCTCAGTTAACAATGATCAATCTTGTTTTTTCCTTGATTGAACCTCTCTCTCTCTCTCTCTCTCTCTCTCTCTCTCTCTCTCTCTCTCTCTCTCTCTCTCTCTCTCTCTCTCTCATGTGTGTGTGTGTGTGTGTGAGTATATGTGTGTTAACCTCAGAAGCCAAAAGAAAGCTTTGTATACCATGGAGGTGGGGCTATAGGGGCTTATGAGCTGCCCCAAACAAGTGTTAGTGTGGCTCTGCTTCCTGCCAGTAGCCACATGACCATTCCACAGTCACAACTGGTATATCCTGAGCTGGCAAGCAAATCAAGGCAGGAAAGGCTGGGGGATAGAGACCTCAAGTGGCAAATGAGTGAAGACCTGAACAGACTCTTGGGAGGCAAGCTTTGGTGAGAGTTTGTTTAATGGGGGTGAAAAGTGCTATTTAAACCTTTAGGGGTTTCATACATTCCTTGCATACATACGTTCTTCCTTGCATGAAGAGGAATTATAGATGCTGATGGATGTGACCTTATCAGGGGAGAGGAAGTTTAACCTTGCTACTGGCTATGTGACCTCCTCTAGTGGGCAAAGTTTGGGGCACAGGGATATATGCACAGGGAGACACAGGCAAGAGTGGAGGGGCATCCTACTTCCCACCAATGTCAGGATGAGATTTCTAGCTTCTAGACATGCCTTAACCCCACTCTTGCTTCATGCTTGCCCAACCACATAGTTCCATGGCTCCATAGCCGTACATGTTAGGAATCAAATTAGATGGCAATTGCCCTAAGAAACAGAGGATATAGTGTCCAATACCATTTGCTTGCTTGATTCAGTTTCAACTCCCAGAGTACCAACTCATGTACCATTATTTTCCAAGCAAATAAACCTCTGATCATCTTGGGACAGCATCCCCAATGGCCTTGGCTTCCAAAAAATATCTACCTTCTATTCCCAAGATGATCATACTGTGTTTTGAGTTATTCTGCTGGGTTCCATCGACACTTCCAAAGACTGCGGTCATTCCCAGAAGCCAGGCAGTACCTGAGGACTTTTTAAATTCTGCATCCCTACTGGAGCAGCTGTCTGTAGGTGACAAGATCTCTGGAAGTATTTTGAAGGAACGCATGAGCACAAGAATATGTGGATAACAGTGGGGCTGTGAAACCCAGTGAGAATGTAGAGCCTCCTCAGGCAGCCATGCACAGGAGTGGGTGTCAGTCCTCAATAGAAAAGCACCACTTCTCCTAGTCCATCCTTGCTTCCAGCCTCCAGGTCACACCCATTCCTCCACCTACACTCACAATCCCCATAACAAATTATATCCTGGTGCAAGGGATGGCTCAGTATGTTCTGGCTTCACAAGCATGAAGGCCTGAATATGATGCTCAGAAAAAGACGGAAAACACCCATAAAATCGTGTAAAGCCACACACTTGGGCTCACACTCAGACATTCACACTTACACATACTTATGCAACTTGCACCCACATTCACAACTCAAAGACACTAACTCACAGGCATGCACATTCACATACACTATCACTCACAAGCACACTGGGACTTATGCATAGATGGATTCACATACTCAGGAACACCCACACACTCACCCTTAAATGCAGTCACAGATGCTGACTCATTGTCTCATGCATCCACACTTACACACACATGCACACTCACACAAATGCCCAAACACACATCTCACTCATATACTTGTGAACACCTATGGATATAACTGTCCATTCTATTCACATACCTGTGCATATTTGTGCACACTCATACAGTCAGATAAACTCATATGCATATGCTTGCATACCTATCCAATCAAGCGCAGGTTTACCTACTCTAATGCACTCATATTCACAAATACACATACACTTACTTGCACACATTCATACACACATACATAAACACTCACATACCCTTAAACATATATATGTGCCTAATTAATACACGCTTTGACACATTCTCGCAAAACACCCATGTTACTCTTTAGTGGGGATTCTGATCATCAGTCCTTTCCAAGTAATGATGGAGAAACTTCCATTTCCTGGGCTTCCTGTCATCTCTCTGCAGAGCTTGCCTGGGGGTCAAGTTTCTGCTACTTTTACAGCTTACTTATTAATGGTGAACACTCTCCCCTGGGCTTGGTAATGGCCACAACAGGGCAATCTTTCTCTATTACCTCCTGAAAACTTCCGCAAATTATCAAATAAATCACTGGCATCTATCTTGTAGCTGACATTTGAATCAGTACTCTTTGTGAGGAATATCTTTTATCAATAATCAACTATTGATTGTTTCCACCTGCATCCTGAGTGGTGATAAAAAGGATGCATCTGTGTTCGTATGGAGTGGGTGTGAGGAAACACAGACTGCACTGGGTAAATGAGATGGCCCAAAACAGAATGAATAGCACCAATCCAAATTATATTAACTTTTAATGAGCCAAGATTAAAACAGCTCCAGGGACGCAGAGTTCTTGTAGAAGAATAAAATATCCAGGCTGATGAAATACCATTTTGACTAGATGGTGCATAGGGTAGGATTCCATTTTCTCCTAATTCTATGAATTTCCCATGCAGCCAAAACCACTATTAAAATACATATTTCACATTGATTGCTTGCATCTCAGCATCTCTTTAATAGGGGCCCACAGAGAGATGAGATGTGAATCAGAAGGGAAAAGACGCCTCAGGAAGCTTTCTGAATAATTAAACTCAGTACCAAAATGGGCTCAAAATGCTATGGAAATGGAGTGCAGATTCAGAAAAACTCAAGAACTAATTTCAGGGTTGTAAAACTTTGGAGTATTGGAGTGGTAATGTTCCTCGGTGGTCCTGTGCTTGTCTGGCATTCACAAAACCCTGGACTTTTATCTCCACAACCAAAATATTGTATTTTTAAACTTATATTATTGTGTTTGGTTAGAATATGAGTCTCCCACTCATTTTGACATAAAACCTAATTACATTTTATTTATTTATTCATGCATGCCCAGGTACGAGTGTGCGCCTGTGTGTGTGTGTGTGTGTGTGTGTGCCCTTTGGACACACATAGAATTCAGAGGATATGTGTGGGACTTAGGCATTTCTTTAGCTGCTGTGACATCTCAGCAGTCCATCAATATGATATGCTTAACACATGGCAGAAAGAATCATGGTTGGAAACTCAAACTCAAGTCACAGTAGCCGGAACTCGAAAGCCCTAGCTTAATCACTTACAAAATAACAGTGAGGATATAGCTCAGTGGTAGAGCTCGGCTGGGGACACAGCCCCATGGTAGAGGACACTTTCAGCATGTGTAAAGCTGCAGGTTAAATTCCCAACACAAAATAAGGAGGAGAAAAGAGGACAGCAAAGAGGGGGAGAGAGCAGGCTGGGGAAAAGAAGAGGGATAGAGGGAAAATGGAAAGGAGTTTCACTAGATAAATTACCTAAGGGCAAGATAACTTTGCACTAATTTGTACAATGCAGAGAACTAACGCAGAGCTTAGGAATGTGTATGTTGCTCCACAAGTCACCCAATGTCTAGAATACTGTGATAAATATTGTTGTTATTGTTGTTACCCGATTTGTGTCACAAATCTTTACTGAATTCCTAAGAGTGCTTGTGAGAATGGGGACAAGCTTCCTACCATTGTCCTACCAGACAAATAAACACCAGGTAAGACATTTGAGCTGAAAACCAGTGAATATACATGGAAATGTTGACAGAAATAGGAGAAACAGCTATTACTGAGGCAAGAAGATCGTGTTCAAAAGTCTTGGGTTTGAAAAGTGCACTCTCTTATCTGAGAGACAGCAGAAGGACCAGGAAGTTTGAATGTGCCAGGCAAAGGGACAAACACTGGGACAAGATTATGTGTGGAACTTTGGACTGTGGCCTAAGAAGACAGCACAGTAGATGCATGAGGACACGATTTTGAGCACTTGTAAAGAGACTAAGCATGGTGGCATGTCCTTATAATCCCAGCATGCAGGTGGTGGTAGGGTGGAGACAGGCAGGTTCTTGGGGCTCTAAAGTCATCCCCAACATAGCCAAATAAGTGAACCCCAGGCCAGTAATAGGTATTTCTTTTAAAACAAGGTGAATAGTACCTGAAAAATGACACTCAGGTTTGACTTCCAGATTCTATACTGTACACCACACACACACACACACACACACACACACACACACACACACACACACACGTCCATGCACAGATAACTTCATTTTATTTTGCAGAAGAAACATTGGGTTTTGTACCAAAACGAGTGGGAGACTAGGACATTGGAGGACAGAAGAGTAGGGTAAGATGTGCCGAGCTCAGTCATCCCCACACATCTGCTTCTTTCACTAGGGTTAGATGTACCGAGCTCAGTCATCCCCACACATCTGCTTCTTTCACTAGGGTTAGATGTGCCGAGCTCAGTCATCCCCACACATCTGCTTCTTTCACTAGGGTTAGATGTGCCGAGCTCAGTCATCCCCACACATCTGCTTCTTTCACTATGTCCAACAGTGTTGGATCATTTTTGGATGGCCATTTCAAGCTTCCACACCTCTTCCCATCTAAGTAGCACAAATTTCTTCTCTCTAACCCCAACTCTGAATCCATCCTCACAATTTTCCTCAGATCTCCTCTGACTCTACCACAATGCTGGAAAAAAACCTCGACTCCTCCCCCTACAGCCCCTTTACAGCCCCAATGGACTACACTTGATGCTTTCACCTTCCCTATGACCTTGTTTAGTCCACAGATTGTGCTTCAAAGTTCACTCATGAACTCAGGCTCCCAGGGCTCTCTTTCCTGCCTTCTATTCAAAAAGCAAGCCCTCCCTAGTTTCTAGAGACATCCAAGGCAGTTTGCATTTCCTATTTTCTCTCTCTACCTATGTACCTTTAGTTTAGTCTCTCCTGATCCAGACAAACAGGGTCTCACTCTCCATTGCAGTTCAATTATTCTAGTGGTGTGTGTGTGTGTGTGTGTGTGTGTGTGTGTGTGTGTGTGTGTGTGCAGTGCATATGCATGCCTATTTTGTGTGCATTCACATGTGTATACAGGTATGTGTACATGTGAGCACACAGGTGAGCAAAAGCAAAGGCCAGTCCTTGATGGCATCAGGTGTCCCTTTTCAATAATTTTCACTCACGTTTTGAGACGATGTCTGTCACTGAACTTCCACAGCTACACTCGCTGGTCAGTGAGCTCTGGTGACCTGCCATTGCGATCCCGCTACTACTCACTCAGTGACAGGGCAGCAGGTTCTCATGACCATGCATGTTTCCCCTTTCCGTGGGCACCTGGAATCTGAAGTCCTTGTGATTGCATGGTGGTGGCAGGCACCTCTGCCATCTCCTTCATTCTCTCTCTCACCCTTTCTTTTGGTTATTCTCTCACGATGTGTACAAACACCTTTCTAACTTTAACTTCTCTCTTGTGACCAAACTTTCAAAACAAGTGGAATATCTCAGTCTTTCAGTTTTTTAACTTCTGGTTTCAGAACTGGAGAGATTGCTCAGTGGTTGCTAGTACTGACTGCTCTTGCACAGTACCCAGGCTCAGTTCCCAGCACCCACAAGTTGACTCACAAGTGGGTCCATCTGTACCTCCAGTCCCAAGGGATCCAACAGCCTCTTCTGAACTCCATGGTTACCAGTCACACATGCAGTACATGTAGACAAAATTCTCCTTCAAATAGAATAAATACATTTAAAAAAAAGTTTCTAGTCCCCTCTGCCCTCCACCTTCTTTGACTCTGTTTCTTTTTTTTAATTTTATTTTATTTATTTACATTTCAAATGCTATCGCGAAAGTTCCCTATACGCTGCCCCCTCCCCGCCCCTGTTCCCTTACCCTGCTCCCCTACCCACCCACTCCCACTACTTGGCCCTGGCCTTCCCTGGTGCTGGGTCATATAAAGTTTACAAGACCAAGGGGCCTTTCTTCCCAATGATGGTGATTAGGCCATCTTCTGCTACATATGCAGCCAGAGACACAAGCTCTGGGGGTACTGGTTAGTTCATATTGTTGTTGCACCTACAGGGTTGCAGCCCCCTACAACTCCTTGGGTACTTTCTCTAGCTCCTCCATTGGGGGCCCTGTGTTCCATCCAATAGCTGGCTGTGAGCATCCACTTCTGTGTTTGCCAGGCACTGGCATAGCCTCACAAGAGGCCGCTATATCAGGGTCCCTTCAGCAGAATCTTGCTGGTATGTGCATTAGTATCTGGGTTTGGTGACTGATGATGGGATGGATTCCAGGATGCGGTAGTCTCTGGATAGTCCATCCTTTCATCTTAGCACTAAATTTTTTGACTCTGTTTCTTGCCTCCCAATTGCTCGAAGGCTCATTTGTTCTCACCACTGCTGTGCCCTTGCCTGCTCCTTTGCTGCTAAAATGGATATCCCCACTCAGGCTGCTCTAATTAGCGCATCAATGATCACTAATTGCTTCAATTCCTGATCTATTTTCAAGTCAGCCTCTTGGCTTTCCAGTACTAGTTGATCTATTCCTTCTTGAACAGATACCCCATCCCTGCCTTCCTGAGACCATTTGTCTTTTCTCCTTCATTTTTTTTTTCCTTGACTGCTCCCCAAACTTGTCTTTTATTATTTAGTGAAACTTGTGTCTCTCTTCAAATAGGGATCTGCCTAGTAGTTGCAATCAACCTATATCCTACTTTAAGCTACTCCACACTAAGCAGAGCAGTGTGTTTTGTTTTGTTTTATCAGACTATACCTTCCTCTTAGAGAGGCTCCATTTGTACAGCAGCATTTGAGTGCATTTTGAAAATAGAAGATGTGACCGCACTTTCAAGCAAGAACTCCTGACTGTCCCTGGAACTTGAGCTATGCATGGCCTTCTCAACTCATCCACCTGCCCACTCCTTCTGCTCCTGGATCTACCATTCCTCCTCAGACACTGTTCTGCCCATTCACTGTGCAACTGGATTCAGTTCTATAGGAGAGGTCTATAGCTAACCTTGACTTCCCTGCAGCCTTTCTGCATCTTCTTTCTGTAGGCTAGTTTGGAGTCATTATTATCTCATCAATACAGATTCTAGTTATAGTTCTATCGACCCATTCCTGAAATTTCTTGAACTCTGCTGTAGTTCTCTTAAGTATTATCCATTCTATAAACCACATACATGCATAGATAGATGATAGATAAATAGACAAATGATAACAAGTAAAATTGTCACTCTACTTCCACTTGAGTCCATTCTTAAATTATTTTAAATGACACTAAGAACCCCCAAAGGCAACCCAAAATATCCTCTTTACCATCATCGTCATCATACCAAAAGATACATGTATAAAATTCTCAAAGAATGCATTTTCTTTTAATTTAATAAAATAAAACCTCTCTCAGGCATGACCATGGGCTGCTCTAATCTACATGATTCCTCACTGAGACTTTCATCCAGAGTACTTCTACATCATGTCTAGTTCACAGTCGAAAGAACCTTCTAGATAGCAATGCTTATGACCCACTTCTGTATCTCAGAAAACTGAGTTTCAAAAAGATAAAGTAATTTCTTCAAGGTCACATGGTTGGTAGCTATGCATAGCCTGACTCCAGAGTCTTTTATCCTAACTACTTGTCCTGAAGTCCTGATTTTCCCCCTCACTCAAAGCTCCGTTGGCAGGTACATGTCCTTGTTACCTCCCTCCTTCTCCCTGCCCATCACCAGGAATCATGGGAGAGCTCTGAGAGGAGAGAGATTTCCTTTCCCCATCCCTCTTCCCACGCCTCTAATGCAACAGGCAAAGACTAGAGGTTCCACTAATGTCTGTATTTGCATTTGATGGGAACATATTATGCATCTCCACTAAGAGTGGGGAGGAACTTCAAGGAAAAGGATCTAATTAGCTGACTATGTGGGTGACTGCCAGAATTCTGACTGGCTCCATTTCCATGGAATTGCATAAGAGGGCAAAGAGTCAGAGCTCATTGTCGAACCCAAATCCCCAAACCTCTCCAACTAGGCTTTCTATGCTGAACTGCATAAATTGAAGTGAGCACTACAATAACTTTCTGTTTATAGAAAGTGATGCTTTGCAGTTCTCTACCAGATGAACACTCAGACAAGTGACTTATCAGTGCCAGGTCATTACAACATTAAGGGCCACTGCAAATATTAAAGAGATGGAAACCTGGACTTCAGTATTTCGTCACAACAGCAGTCTCCTGCTGTTTCTGGAGTATTCTGTACCATCCACAATTACCTTGGGGAAAATAGCCTATATACTGTAAAGAAAATGGCGAAAAAGCAAGAGGAGTTGGCCATAGGAGCAAAGAGATATGCAGTGTTACCTGTCACACCTATTTGTTTTTCCAATAAAAAAAAAAAAAAAAATCCACATGCTGTAATAAGGCACATAATCTTTACCTGTTCTCTTTTTAAAACATTTATTTATATATTTATTTTTTTCTTGTGTTTATTTTGTATATGTGTACTGTAGTGGTTTCAATAAGAATGACCCTCATAGGCTCATGTAGTTGAATGCTTAGGGAGAGGCATTAGAAGCTGTGGCCTAGTTGGAGTGGGTATGTATTGTGGATAGCCCCTGTGCTGTTTGTATTTTGATGCTAATTCCGCTTCACCAGGAGGGGCTTCTTGGGAAGAGGAGTGACCTTCTTACTCAAGTGACTTCCTGCTAACCTTCCCCTAATGAATAAAGATTTCTAGGAACCAATCACTGGGCAAGGGGTAGGCGGGACTTCTGGTTCAGAGAGAAACAGAGGGGAGGCAGGAGAAAGATTAACTTCCTTTGGACAGAAGGATGATGGAGTCAAAATGTAGGTAGTCGAGACCCCTGGTTGAGGATTTAACTCAGAATTGCTTACTATAGGATGCTAGTTGCTGTACCCAATGATTGTGTTGCTTTTTGATTCTAAACTAAGATTGGTGCTTGTTTTCATGCAGCAACTTGACTGGGTTCTGAAGAAAAGGTAAGATGGAGGGGCACCCCAGCCAGCCATGGGAATTTGGAAGTGTGGGGCTGGCATGGCAATAACTACCATGGGAACTTGGCGAGCTGCGTGGAAAGATTTAGGAACTCCAGGTCAGAGAGTCTCCATGAGATGAGAACAAGGCTAGTCGGTACCATGTCAGTGATAGTGTGAATTGCATTTTTTAAATATTTCTCGCTACAGGTGTAGCCTTGTTGGAGGAAGTATGTCACTGGGGATGAGTTTTGGGGCTTCAAATGTTTAAGAAAAGTATCTCAAAAATCCATTGTCTTTTGTGAAATTTGTGAGAATCTCTTGAACTTTCCTTTGGATACAAACAAATCTATATATTTTTTTTTCTTTTTTGAATATAAAAACTGGCCTATTTTGGAAGCATCAGGCCAAGCAGGAAACTAATGCTCTCATCTTTATCTGACTTCTTCACTTAAATTTGGTATTCATAATCCTATCTCCTACTCTGTCCCTGCTTTTATCACTCCAACAGAGTGGAGGGGAAAAGTACTGCGATGATTATGTAGGCTCCCAGTGTCCGAGCTGAGAGTGTGAAAGCCTTGAGTCTGGAAGATCGGCTGAATGGAAACCAGAGGGATGACTTTCCATACACTCTAATACCCTGAGTGTGCAGGGCAGATAGGAACCTGTACTGCAGCTGTTTTCCCAGCTCTACCATCATGCGTCCACCACTGGAAGGCTGAACTCACTGTGTTGAGAAGATGCACACTCTGATATTTAGTCTTATGTGTCAACTTAATGGAATATGAGACCAACCCCTGAGTTGGAAATACCTTCCACCTACAGCCCAGCTATAAAGAGGTCTGAAAACAAGCAGAATACCTGTGACCTTTTGGAATTCACGCCTTGCTGATAAATGCATCTACCCTATATCTGTTTTTGCAGTTGCTGCCATTCTTCACTGACTCAGAACCAAGCATTTTTAGACTAAAGTTAGTGGCTTTTTAAAACTTCTCCAGATTTTCAGCAAGAGAGTGGTATTGTGGAAGCATCAAGCCTTACAAGCTGAGTAACTACATTACTCTGCCTCTCCAGTGGGTAGACGGCCACTGTTAGACTACCCAGCTCATATTACATAAGCTAATCTAGTGTATTATTTTATAATACACATTTATTCTATAAATTCTATTATTCTATAGAATCTTTATAGACATCCCAGGGAGACAAACATCATAAGGAGAGGTACTTCTCTCATCTGAGATGTAGCATTGCCAAATATATGTAACTATGAAACAAATGGACTCTCTATATAACCACCAATATTATCTTCCTTTCACAGTGATTCAACTAAACAAATGAATTCTGAAAACATTTTATATATCAGGCACAATGCAATGTGAGGAGAATAAAAGGTGGAAAAACCCAAGTCCTGTCTTCATTGAGACTTTTGAGGAGAAAGGCACTGGTACTAAGCGTAGGTGAGATATGGTTATAAATAAAATGTCAAATACAGAATGTGATGTATTCAAGAAGGTGGCACCTAGGCAAGGAAATAGCAATTTAGTTTTGTTATCAAGTTATCAAGCAAGGCCTGGAGAAACAATTCAACACTTAAGTGTACTGCTTCTTTTGCTTAGGTTCTGAGTTCAACTTCCAGCATCCACATTGAGACAGTTCCAAACTGTAACTTTAACTCCAATGCTCAATGCTCTCTTCTTGCTTCTGTGGGCACTGCAATTTATATATATATATATATATATATATATATATATATATATATATATATATAATATTTTAAAAAATAATCAGAAGATGATCTATTTGCGTTCAGACCATGCTTCAGAACCAGATAGATCTGAGACTGAATCCTAGTTTCAAGTAGCCTTGTTGAGTGACCTTGACAGTCTATGGAAGTGTTGGTTGTCTTTTCAATAAAATAGAAAGAATGTGAGTCCCATTTCCATAGATCTGATATTAGGTCTGAGCTGACAGTATGTATCTTAGCTAGCCCGAAGCCTGGTATCCCTGCTGGAGGATAAATAGAACCCATGCTAATGAGCATGATCACAGGTATCATCTTGTCTTCTTGCTACCTATCTAGACTGTTCATTCTATCTCTCCCTTTACAGGACATCAGCTCTGCTTCCATGTGTTATTTCCCTGAGAATGTGGGGGACTTGTAGAGGCCATCTGGTAATAGTGGACACTGGCCAAATCATCACTAATTGCCTAAGCTCTCTGGCTCTCCTTTGGTAATGAGTTTGGTGGGTCCAATTAGTGCATACCACATGACATTGCTGAGATGCTGTGGGGATCTTGAGTGTAAGCCAGAAAAGCCTGGTTCCTTTGGAGGCTAGAGAGGAACCTTCAGAGAATCACATTTAACAAAGAGCTGGCAAGAGCATGTTCTGTCTGTTCCCATGCCCTCCATGTGGGGACTTGCTGTGACTAAAGGGAACACAGAGGCTGTGATTAGAGGGGCAGATGGGAAGTGGGAACATTCACTTAGCAGCTTTTAGCGACCTCTGAGGATCCATCTTTAGGCAGCTCCAAGCCCTTGGCCTGGGTTTTGATTTGCTAAGCAAAGGCTGGGGCAGAGTTTGAAGCATATGCTCGTTCCAGGATTTACCTACCATTTAGCCTCCCAGCTGCTGCTCTTTGCATTGCCATATGTGACCATGGCTCAGTTTTAGCAACTGATACCAAAGTATGTGCCTGCCCAGCAGAGTGCCTAGCCCAGAGTAGGGACTATGCAAGTGCTAGCTGAGTAGATGAGTTCAGAGACTCTGGATTATTTACCAGGGTCTTCTTCCTTCCATTCTTCTTCCTCTTGGCTCATTTGCTAGACAAAACAGAAGCCCACTGTTGCATGAAATGGATGGAAGGCATAGTATTCCTTTTTCATTGGATTTAGCACAAGAACCTTGGGACATTTGTGTGGGCAGCTAGCTCACTGATGTTGGAAGACATATTGCAGGGTCCAAGTTGGGGAGGTTGAGTAGACCTGTAATGTCACAAACCATGTGGTCTCAAAGATGTTAATTCCTTCTAGGTTGGATCCTTCTTTGGAAAATGAGGCTAATACAAATATTTGTCTTGGTTTAAAACAAAAACAAAAACAAAAACAAAAACAAACAACAACAACAAAACCTCATTGAATGCCATATCTAATAAAGGAGGGATGAGTAGGTTAAACGTGAGTGACAGTTTAGGGCAATGATATTACCAGCATGTAGCAATAATTGTGATACATGCTATTATTCTATTTTCTGGATTAACAAAATACAGAGAGTAAAAACAGACATTTAGAAGAGCATGGAAGGAGAGGAAACTTTTCTCCCTAGGAGGTAAGGTAAAAATTTCTCATAGTATTTGTTTAGTAGTGAGACCTGGTTTTTTTCCTGTCTTCTTTGCCTGTCTACTTTCCAAGTATCAGTAAAGGGACTGTTTTACATATTATGACAAAACTGACCTATATCCAGATACTGTTGTCTATGTTGATAATGGCCCCAAAGGCCATGCAATTAAAGCCATGGTTCCAACAAATGCATTACTGGAAGGTGCCAGAACCTTGTAGTAAAGCCTTGAGGGAAATATTTAGATCATTGGAGACTCATGCTCAACAGGATTATAGTCCTTGGTCTCTCTTCTCTTTTGTTTGCTTGCTAGCCATGACATGAACAGTTTGACTCAGGTATATACTTCTGTCCTTAAGTGCAGACACAGGCCAAAATGATCAACCAATCACAGATTGAAATCTCTAAATCTGAGAGTCAAAATTAACCTTTTCACTTTATCAGCTTATTATGGTATTTGTCACAGTCACAGAAACCTGGCTCACACTAGGCTTTTTAAGAACCTACAGTTGTTTCTTAACTTAGCTCTATACATTCCCATTGGTGCTCTTGACAATGAATGCAATGATCTCCTTTCAGGGTGGTAATAAAAGTACTTTTGAATTACCTTTGCCTTTGTTTTCTTTCATACCAGTGTTGATAAGGTCTCATTATATTTCCCATCTTTACCATGGGAATGAGAACCCCATGGAGGAAAGCCAGATTTTCTTAACATCTCCTCACCATGAATGCAAGGAACTGGACAGTTGCTAAACTCCATATTCTTAGAATGATAAAAGGAATTGACAACTAGCATCAAATAGATACTTAACATGATCACCTATAAACAGTAGACACTTGGCAGACAGGCCATATGGTTTGGCTTGTTTAAAGCAAGAAAAAAATATGTGAACCTTTCTGCATAAAGTGAGCTGGTCATACTTCCTATAGGTCACCGATAAGATTACAGTGTAGTGGGTTGAGGAATGGAATGATGGCTCTGCCCTTAAGAGTACTTTCTGTTCTTCCAGAAGGTTTAGGTTCAGTCCCTAGCATCTAATGGAGGAGGCTGACAACTGTCTCTAACTCCAGCTGTGAATCTGTTTCCCTCTTCTCACATCTGCAGGTATTTGCATATATGTGAAATATTTATACACACACAGATACACAAATGCATAATTGGATATATTTTTAATCTTGAATAAACTTTAATCCTCAAAAAACCTATAATGGGATGAACTTATAAACAAACTTACCATTTAGTTGTAAATGTGAGTTAGATTATTTAAAGACACAAGTGAGACACAGGAGAAAGACTCTAGCTAAAGCATAATCCCTGTGTCTCATATTCAAAAGCATATGCAAAAGCATCCAGAAAGCTTTTCTCAAAGAATATTCCCTTGGGTCCATATAAAGACCCATGGAGATTCAGAGAAAGTACTGCTCTTCACAGTTTTCAGACTGGGGCATCGGATTGGTGGATGAAGTTTATGACTGAGAGACCCAAAGGGGTATATGTCCTCCATCATGAGCGTGGTCCAGGAAATGTCTCCCAAACAGAAGAGCTAAGGCTCTGTTCTACTCAGTAGGTCAACCATGGCCAAACAAAATCAGCCTCAACATGATACCCTATAGCCACCTTCAGTTTTATGACAGGAATTAAATGCTGGGAAATTACATGTAACATGGCTCATCATAACCTAAGCATGATTCCATCCAAAGACGTATGCTCATCAGCAGGTCTCTTACTCCAAATAATAGCCAGACCTGACGCTCCTTAACTTCTGACACTAGGCTGCCAGTCATACTGATTGTTTCAGGGTCAGTATAGCCTTAGAACATATTCAGGCAATTTTTTCTGTTACTGTCCCCCTCACTGTTTTTGTTGTTGTTTGGGGTTTGTTTGTTTGTTTGTTCGTTTTTCCAGTGTGCAAAATAAATTCATTTTTAAAATATTCTGTCAAAAAAGATGAGTTGTTTTTTTTTTTTTTACCAGCCAACCAAAATCTATAAAAGGCAATAATGCCAATGTATTATTTATCAATTGAACCAATCAGAGAAGGAGGTCACCACGATATTTCCACTCCACTCTATCTAAAGATTACTCAGGCCACACAGTCAAAGAAACACTAAGGGAAGACTTGCAAATGCTTATTAGTAACCGGAAAGACTAAGGGTACGAGCAAGCTACCTCCAGCATCAACCAGTGGGGAAGTCTGAGTACCCAGCTTCCCTCTAGCCAGCAACAGGTCAGCTGTGGGGGGCTCTATGCCAGGCCCCATTTGACGTAGTGCTCTCTTCTTACACCAGAACCCATTCAATCTTGAAACAATCTTTTAGCCATATTAGATTTTTGGACATTCTAAAGAGAATTCGAGTTTAAGTAGAAAACAAGGCTTAAGAACCATTTTTTAGGAGTTATGTGACAAAAAGCACCCTTGTATCCATTTTGGGCTTAGAAGCGTGTCTAACTAGTACTGGCACCACTCAGAGAGACATTTCCCCTCTGGGTCCCTACAGTATATCATCTTTATGGGGCTAAGCATCTTTCCCAAAGATGTAAAGAATTTTGAGCAAATGTCTGTCCTTAGGGGGTCATAAGAGTGCAGATTCTGGCAGGGTTCAGCAGCAATTCTGCATTTGGGTAGCTCAGTAAGGGGTGGGGATTGGACCACGGAAGATACACTCATGTAATTTCTTGTTCCTGGTCAGAAATTAAGCCACAGAGAATGTTTATGATGATAAAACAATGGGTACCCAAGAAAAACTCAAATAATCAACTCAATATTTTCCCCTACGGCATAGTTTTAGCAGCTAAGATGAAACACAAGATATGGGGATCAAATTTATTTTTAGTGACTAAAAGACAGAGGGTTCTTGTGAGACTCCTTATGTATATATAGGCAAACCATCATTAGGCATTGACAGGAACTATCTGGACAGTATGCCTGCCCCAGACATCCTTCCCCATGCTGGATTCTCATCATACCACAGAGGTATTCTTCAGATGCTGATATAACCAGACCCACAAGTGCCTGTCAGCAGTGTCCCACATTTATTAATATTATCATAACTGTACTTTCATGCATGCAATCTATACCTTAATATCTCTCGATATCTTAAGAGATGTACAGTTAGAACCAAATAATCTATTTCCAGCATACAAGCTTTTAAAAGCAAACACAATGGACAGAAAGTTAAATTTTAAAATTTCTGTTAAATGCCTAGGTGGTAAGGAATTTACTAAGCATATACACAGTCTTGGATTCTACCCCTAGCACTGTCCAAACATTCCTGCTAAACACTTCTAGCTACCAACAGCTTTTAGACTCTTATTTTCTCTACAATTTCCAAAAGGAAGAGTAGATAGAGTGAAAGATCTCTTACCACAAACTAAGAGTTTCTTCTTAGATTTTACCATCACATTATCTATAAGGGGCGTTTCTTCTTAGATTTTTACCATCACATTATCTATAAGGGGTATCATGACAGGTTTTTGAAGATTGTTGAGATTAGATAAGAAACTGATTAAGAGGAGCCCAGCTGTTCTGGGACTTACAGAGTTGTCCCTTAGTATTTGTGAGATATTACTTTCAGGGTGGTGTGCCACAAAAAATTTGCAGATGTTCAAATTCCTTATATGAAGTATATTGTTTGGATAGACATTCATCATGTGTTTAATCAGTTCTACATGATTGGACACACTATATAAAAAGTTATTATATTGTACTCATTAGGTAATTAGGATAAGAAAATGTCTTTATGCCGGGTGTGGTGGCACACACCTTTAATCCCAGCACTCGGGAGGCAGAGGCAGGCAGAGTTCGAGGCCAGCCTGGTATACAAAGTGAGTTCCAGGACAGCCAGGGCAATACAG
>NC_034591.1:127696537-127703355 GCF_900095145.1 Mus pahari
GGGGTATAGGGAACTTTCGGGATAGCATTTGAAATGTAAATAAAGAAAATAATAATAAAGAAAAGAAAAGAAAAAAGATCACAATCACATAGGAAAAAAATAAATAAAAAGTATTTTCTATCCAGTCAATTGATTCATGGATATTATGGATATTTTGGTGTTTTAAATAGGAAATATCACCCCAAATCTCGTGGATTTTGACACTTTGTCCCCAGTGAGTCCTGCTATTTGGGGAGGTTGAACCTTTGAGAGATGCAGATTGTTGGAGCAAATATGTCACCAGGCCTAGACTTTGAGATTTTTATACTATCTCATACCACTTGCTATCACTCTGTTTCATTACTGTCTTGAAGGTGTGCTCTCGAAGCATTCTATACTGTCTGCCTGATTCCATGCTTTTCCATGTCATTATAGATGCTCCCTCTGGAAACATAAGTTAGAACAAACCCTTCCTGCTATAACTTCCTTCGGTCATGATGTTTTAAAACAGCAACAGAAAAGTAACTAACATAGATACTCTGGTCCAACTGTATAAGAGAATGGAAAATATTTTTTCTAGCTCATGGCAAATGACCAAATGAGCTTATTACTGTGTAATGTTTCTCAAAGCAAGCAGTGAGACACAACTGTATTCTAGAGGCTTAGCTATGAACTTGGATGAGATTACCTATACCCCTGAGTTGAAGGTTTGGCTGAGGTAGGATGGGAAGTCATGTTCTTCAACTTCTTGTTTATTAAAAATGGGACATTGTAAGCATTTGCTGAATCTTAAGTAGCATGATACTTACCCAATTGCATAGTATTTCTGACTCATCCTGATCACTCTGCCTCTACATCAAGCAAGGTACCAATGATCAAGTCTGTTCAGCACCTATGAGGATGCTGAAGTCTTTGTGACCAAGGGTCACAGGAGAAGCTACATCCCTGCTTCCAGGCTCTTGCAGTTCTATTGTAATCCAGCAGGGTGGCACTTTTCTTCTTTCAAGAAGGGTCTAACTTCATTAATATTTACTCACAGCCAAGCAGGAATAGGAGACACTTACAAATGTTGCTTGATATCTTGTCACAGAGCCTGGTTGGGGGTAACTACAGGAGGCTTTTCCTCTGGGGCACTCAAAGGATTTTTAGACTCAGAAATATCTCTGGAGAAGAGAAGTCACAAGAAAGGAATGAATAACTGTGTAATCTACCTCAAAGGTCCACTGAAGAAATAACTCATCAGGCTCAGATGTTTCCCCTGGCCTAGCCTGTACATCCCCAGAGAGTGTGATTAAATGTCCAATAGCTTTCTGCACACCCACATCCTCCATTCCAGCTCCAGTGCCTACAAACTGGAGATCTATAATTTGTACAGCTGCAGACAGCAGGAATCAAGTTGCCTTCCACTTTCTCTTCTACCAAGACCTCCTAAGTTGCCCAGGCAATTTTGTTTAAGGAGATTATTTCTTTGTTTCTAAACGATTCCCTTCCCACTTAGACAACACATTTTGGCTTTGAAGGAAAAGAAGATGAAAGGTTGCAGCTGTTTCGGTAAAGGTGGCCTGCAGGTGGTGACCCCTGTGGTTTTCTGAGATCATACCATATTAATAACATTAAACACACAGTAACATATTGCAGGAGCTAAGTTGTTGACATTATAACAGGGTTTGTTTTTTTTTTTATTGGAAAATTTTATTCTTCATTTCAGACAAAGCCAGCCATTCTCCTCTTGCAATGATCCGAGTTTAGCACTTATATTGTACCCTAAGTAGTGGCTGTAGTTTGGAGCTTGTCTCACAAACACAAAGCAGTTTGTTTGTGATCATGCGAGGTAGTGGCTAGGAATCTAAACTGTATGGCTGTGAAATCTGAATCTCTTATTGGACTGACTATGTGACCTTAGGCAACTAAGTTCAACCCCTCTGAACCTTTCTCCTTATACAACAGTATCATTTGTAAAAGAGATCTCACCCAAGGAGAGCACACCCATCTACATTCCTTCAGCCCTGGCTTTGGTTTTAGCCATTGTATCCCTCTGCTTTTGATATTGTAACAAAATAGCAGAAAATTTTTGAGAGAGAATGGTTTAATTTGGCTCAGGGTTTCCGAGGTTTTAGTTCATGGCCCATTTGATGTGTATTTTGGGTCAGAATACTGTACTGAAAAGGCATGGTAGAGGAACTGATAGCCTCGTGGCATATTGGAAGGTGAATTGGAGCATAGGGAGAGAAAGTGTCCAGAATCTTAATAATCCCTTCAAGAACAAAACACATTGATTCAACTTCTTCCCATTAAACCCCATCCTTAAAGGTTTCATTGGATTTTAACAATGTCACAGGCTGGCAGCTGCTATGCTTTATATATAAAATCTACCCCAAATGGCGTAGGCACTGAAGCTTAGTTGGAGTTACAAACACAATTTTGGAAGATACTTCTTGCCTGTCCTTACTTCTTGATACCATGACTCCATCCATCATCTTCATAGCTTTCCTCTGGCCACTACCTAGGCCCTCTGAACCTCAAGGCAGGTATTTGTCACAACCTTTTGCATGTGGGCCTTTGAAGGACACCCAAGATTCAAAGGAGAGTAGCCATCATGGTGGTAAGCAGATGCATAATGACTTGGGCCAACTTTGCAAAGACAAAACTTAATGTACAGCTTATGAAACTCTAGCTTCTGGCTTCCAGGTGTCCTTGTCACACTAATATTGGACATTGGACCAAATGAGCAAGACTGTGGATCACGCATGCCTACGCTGGAGTGGAAAACACTTTGAACAAAGCATGTGGCATGCACTGAATCTCAGTTTGAGCTCCATTGAGCAGTGGAGTAGAAAATGCACTGTCCTCTAGGAAAGCACACATTGGTGAGAGCCTGAGGCTAGGCTCCCTGGTTAGTTCTATCTGTAGAAAGTTTTGCAACTTTCAAAACTATAGCCAATGGGAAGAAATGCTAAAGAATTCTCATCCATAGGCAAAGCTAAAGTCGATTATCCCACCTCAGACTTCCTGTCCCACTGGGGTGAAACTGTTTTGACTTCCTTTTATTTATAATATAATTTAAAATGTCTTGATCCATAGATGTATTTCTTCTTTGGATTATCTTTTGGAATGGATGGCAAAAATGTGGTCCTGTTTAAGATTCAACTGTAGTTGATTCAAGTGGGGTAGAAATTAGAGAGGAAGGAGGGCTCAGGTCAAGGCATTAACGGCAGAAAACTTAGGAAAGGCAGTGAAGGCGAAGGTCGGCACATATAAGAAGTAGGCTGGAGAGGGTGAGAAAGAAACAACCTCTCTAACTGGAGTGGTAAGGCTTGGGGAAAGTATACAGCTCTCATAAGCTTCCTTTTCTCATGCTCATCAATAGGAACAGCTGCTGAAGAGCCCTGAGTATCTATCACACAAGCCCCTATTGCTTTCCCATTAAAAGTGCCTGATCACTTGCTGCAACTTGATTCCAACAACTACAAGTAGAAGTGTGAAGTGGATTCAACAAGATGAACTCAAAGCATCCCACAAAGTCCCCACTGAGCCTCCCCTTTGGACATTTCATTGCCTGGTGCCACCCATGACCATCGCTGTAGAAAGGTCGGTCCTCAGCAATCTGTACTCCAGTTTCAAAACTTAATTCGGAACAATGATAATTAAGCCATTTATTATGTCCTCAGAAACGAACTGGTACATTAAGTCATCTCCCGTACCTTTTTAAAAAATAATGATCCTTTCATATCAAATGCTCATTACAATAATAGTTTGCAATCTTGGTGTTAATTATGTCTTTTGTTATACAATTATAGATCATACTGGCTCTGTACAGAACCATGCAATTATTGTTATTCATTAATAGCCAGCACTTAGAAAGAAATGTATACCACTTACTCATCATTGAGGTAACTATTTTATGCTCTTTGCAAGCACATGATAGACTGGCTAGATCTGTGTTTAAATCATTGAAGTTGATATTTTTTAATCCCAATAATGTTTGGAGATACCTTTGTTGGGTCTTATCGTATAAGGCTCAGGAAAAGAGAGATATACAAGTATAACGAAAGTCTTTCAAACAGAGGTCCCATAGGCCAACTCTATAAAGTTCCAGTTAGATGATTAAGGAGAAGAGAGTAAGTGAACACTGGTGTTTGCAGACAACCCCTAACTAATGGGTTGTGTGTGTGTGCCCTGGAGGGGATGGAGAATAGGGAATTTACAATGTACACTATGGACTGAGCCTCAGAGGTTCTGGTTCTTTGAGTATATGATAGAACCACAGTACATGCATTTTAATGACTCTACCCCAACCCATTGGGTTTGTTTAGTGGCCTTTGGACCACATTTTGAGAAGGAATAATTGAAAGTGGCAGTGTGTTAAGACTCGGGCATCCTGATGATCTCAGAAGCTTATGCAGGTAGACCCAAAACCTGGACAGAAAAGAGTGCTGGGGTGTGCCTTTATCTGTCTTGTACTACTATGCAATAGACGGATTAATTAATAAATGTCATAGGTTTATCTCTCAGAAGGTTGTCACACATGAGGTTGGGACATAGGTATTTAATAGTGAGGAACTTAGCCTCACAAAAACTCAAAGGACAAGCTAAGTAATGCTGCATGAGCCCTGTCTAAAGAGGCTCATCTCATTTATCTGGAAGACATGGTGTGGGCTACTGCTCTTTTAAAAGCAGCACATGGATTTTTAAGGATCTACATTTAAGCCACAGCTTTCTTCCCTCACCATTTAAATGAATGTGATTCTCACAGAGGAAATACAAGTTAGAATCATTCCATTCCAGTATCCCCCACGCTGCTTTAATGCATTTCAGTATTACCTTTATAGTCAAAAGTCCAAAGTCTTGTCTAAACACTGTAAGGATGCAACTCAGAATCATTCATCCTGAAATGAGTTGCTCTCCAGTTGTGAACCTGTGAAAGCAAACTTTAAAATATGTGTGTGGGACAAGCAGAGGATAGAAGTCCCCATTTTAGAAGAAATCTCAAAACCCAACAAGAAAAATAGCATTCAAGACCAAGAAGCGGAGAATCTTCTGTGACTCTAGATCTCACCTTCTAGGCACTGTCAGATCTTAAATTCCATGGGCTACCCCACCCCTGTGGTCTTGCTGAGAACAGTTTTGCAAAAGCCACTGCTTCGTTTGAAGTTGCCCTTTGACACCCACCCCCATGCAGACTATTCTCACCCGAATCAAGATGTGAACTGCTAAAGAGTCTTTCTTTAGACCTGCAAAAGGCAGAACATCTGGCAACTATTCTGTCTTATTCTACTCCTGTCTATAAGGTATGCAAATGGGTTTGAGAGTTAGCTTTCAGAAAATAAGCATGTTTCTCTCTCTCTCTCTCTCTCTCTCTCTCTCTCTCTCTCTCTCTGTGTGTGTGTGTGTGTGTGTGTGTGTGTGTGTGTGTGTGTGTGTGTGTAGGGCTCTGTAAAGTGAATGTCTTGCAAGCACAAGTAACTACATTTAAAAGTATGTTGAGCACTGAGTAACATGGAGCATACTTATAGACATATGTAATAAAACAGGGATAGGTAGACCCCGTGGGCTCAGTAGCCAGAAAACATAGCTTACTTTGTAAATTCCAGCCCACTGACTGATAGCCTGAGGAATGACATCTCTGACCTCCATATACTTGTGCACATATGTATGTGAACACACACACATACACACACACACACACACACACACACACACACACACACACAGATGCACATGCACATGTGCATGCAATCCAGTAGGACAAAATCAATTGTGATGTTCTAGTCATAAAATCTCAGAAGACACACTAGATTATAAAGATCTCACCAGCACCTAGTATATGATACCCCTCCTAAGTGCACTCAGAATCTCCTGGTTCTCCTCCTCAACCCTTTCACATACTTCAGTGTGTGTATATATATATACACACACACACACACACACACACGCAAACACACACACACACACACACACACATATTAGGAGAACAACATCATACACAGACATCTTCTTGGAATGCTGCCTCTTAAACTGATCTGATTTCCTTCCCAGGGACTCTCAGCTGCTGGGTCTTGCCTTCTGTTCTCATTTCATTTTTGTTGTTGTGATGAAGCGTCCTGACATAAGACAACTTATGTGAAAAGGGGTTTATTTAGTAATATTAGTCCTTCACTGAGGGGAAGGCAAAGCAGCAAGAACTGAAAACAATTGATGACATCATATCCAAAGACAAAAGAAGAGAAAAACAAAAGCATACATGCTCACTTGCTTGTGTGTGTGTATGTGTGTGTGTTTGTGTGTGCGCACACGCGCGTGCGTGCGTGCACTTACATTCTGCTTCTATTTTAACCACAAAATCCTCTTTTAAAATAACTTCTATGTTTTCAGTTCTTTCTGTATATAGTTAAAAGAAGCCACATAGCAACCTGTCAACTTGTCCAAATATCCCAGTTCATTATTATGGAGTTCTACTTTTCATAAGGATCCAAGGACATAGAGAATGCAGCCACACAGTTCCCAGCCTTTTTCAGATAAATATCATCTTTCCTCCATTTCTAAAATACTATTCGCCCTTGATTCTTAAAAATCAAGGACATCTTTACTGAGGTGGTGAGCTGGCTCAGTGGGTAAAAGCTCTGGCCATGAAAATGTGATGATTTCAAGTGCTTCCTAGGATCCATGGGGGGAAATGGAAACAACTCCTGAAAGTGGTCCTTGATCTTCATATATATGACAAGGCATGTGACACCTACCTACATACCTACATCATACACATATGAAAGGAAGGAGGGAGGGAGGGACGAAGAGAGGAAAGGAAGGAAGGAAGGAAGGAAGGAAGGGAGGGAGGGAGGGAG
>NC_034591.1:127703691-127708246 GCF_900095145.1 Mus pahari
GGAAGGAAGGAAGGAAGGAAGGAAGGAAGGAAGGAAGGAAGGAAGGAAGGAAGGAAGGAAGGAAGGAAGGAAGGCAGGCCTTTACTGTCTACATTTACTATGTACATTGAGCATGAGCATTTAGGTTCTCTGAGAATGTTCGCTGGGAAGAGTGTGGCTTTCAATCTTAACTGTGTTCTTCTGAGTCCTTTTCAGAACTACCCTTAATGAGTCATTCACAGAAATTTGGGATTTTTTTTTTCCTATACCCATTTCCAAAAGACTAAGTTCTTACCTGTTAGCCAGTTCTCAAGTGGCCTTGGAAGTTTTAGAAACTTGTTTCACTCCCATCTTTCACCAGTGCTAACTTATGACTTGGTTATTTTTGTGCTGCTGTAACAGGATACCACATACTGGGTCACTTACAAAGAACGTCAGTGCAATATTCACAGATCTAGAGATTGGGAAGTCTAAGATCAAGATGATGATGCAGGGAGAAACTTCTTGCTGTGTTCCTGTGGCAGCATTAATTCCATGTTGAAAAGCTGTTTATATTAGAAGATTGAAACTTGCTCAAACATAATAGCTCATAAGTACATTTATAAAATTGGAGACGACACGAGCATAGCCTTCAATTCAACTTGCTTTCTTGCACATAGGCAGTTAGGAACATATGGTGTCTTAACCTGCAGTTTATGCTAAGTACATATGCTGATACCAAGTTCTGAAAATCTCCGCAGGTCCACCTGGAGACAATTGACCTATAACTAAACCAGAAAAAAAAAAATCACAATATAAAAAGATTTCAAGTCTACCAAAAATATGAGTCAATCCAGTGAGATGAGTCTGGAGCATTCTATGCAGAATTAACTCTCAGACGGACATTCAAGTTTTAGTATCTTTTAAAATCTTCTTATACTACAGAAAAGAAGACTTTAGATGGTAGGTGCTGAATAAAGATATTGCTCAATTTATATTTTATTTCTACCTTTTCTTTCAGGCAGATGTAAGTCAAGAGAGTGCAAACTGATAGGTATTTATTTACTGACTTTAAACATGCATTATTGCTATGTTATGAGTCAATAGGTCTTGGTTTGTAATCAGTAAAAGTTAAATTTAGTGAAAACTTGTAATAAAACATTTCAATATGTCTTTTTTAAAATGTCATCTCTTTATTTTACGGGAGGTATTTGGGGGAACAAGTCCCTGCTACAGTGTTAGTATGGAGGTCACAGGACAGCCCATATGAGGTGGTTCTCTTCTTTCACCATGTGAATCCTGGGGATAGGATGCAGGTCAGTAAGCTTGGCAACAAGCACCTTCGCCCATTAAGCTATCGTGATGGCTCCCAGAGTGTTTTTATTTTTTCTAGTCCTGATAAACAGCATTTGTATATACCAATATAATTGAGGCTAGTCATATTTGAATGCCTACAATGTATGTGTGGGGCACATCAATGAAAGGATGTATATCCAGTTAATCAGTCATCACACTTACTAAATATCTACTATTAGCAGACACCTATGATAAAAGAGTAGACCGAGGAATAGAACTGTGACCTTGCAGAAATTGTATGCTTAAGAAGGGAGATTAAAAAGAGTTACGTCGACTGTAAAAATAAAATGTTCTAGAGTACATAAGGTCACATGTGCTGCTAAGTTCTAGAAAATACTGTACTGGGATCTACCTGCTAGATACTAAGTTGAAGCCTAACAATGTAGAATATGTCTAAAGAGACAGATCTTGATAATAAAACATCTGGGAACCTTGACATTCAAGAAACCATAAAATAGATAATAATAGATGAGACAGACAGAAGGCTCACAGACAATGTGACCCTTGTCTTTAAATCTTCCCACAATTTTCCTGTGGAAAAGATACCATCAAACATAGATTTGGGAGAATTCTAAACAGACAGACAGGTCTTACAATGATGGAGATAGACGATGAGCCCATGTGAGACATGGATGTGACAATTAAAGTTCTTTGCTGATGGACATCACTGAGGGCAACATTAAATTCTACTTTGCAGATGCAGCTTACATCTGGAAGGGTACATTTCTGTCTGTGTTTGTGTTAGTAGACACAAACAAGCACTTGTGTGCCTATATGCCTGTGATGTTTTAATTAGGAAATTGCACCAAGTTTCACAGCCCAGTGGATATGATCAGACAGAAGCCACACATCTCATTTATTCATTCACTTAACAAATATTAACAAAGAACCTGAATTGCCAAAAGACCCTAGTGTTTCCATGTTGGTTTGTAGAATAAACAGTGACATGTGTTAGCAACACAAAGATGATATCAGCTGCAATTAAACTCTAAAATTTGTTGTGAAATGGAGCTCACTTTCAGGGATACTGAAATGTGCTTCTTAGAATCTAAAATAAGACAGTTTTGCTTCTTTTGTGCCACATTTAGAGAAATACACATTGTAGCTATGACCTTGCAGGAAGGATATTAAGAAATGGAAAGTTTTCTAAAAGATATTGATACCTAGAATAATGAAAGAAAAAAGTAGAACAAACAACTCATCTAAAACAGGAACTTGGAGGTGGAGATGAGAAGATTCATCTGTATTCTAGGTGTGCTCAAAACTTCTCTCTGGGACACAGATTGTTCTACAATCCATAGGATGGGGCCAGCAACATTAACTTGTCAAGTATAGGCACTTGCTCACAAGCCTGATGAATTGAATTCAATCCCTGGGACCCAGGCAATAATGGAAGGAGAAAAGAGATTACTGTATATGTGCCCTGTGACACACACCTTCCCCATCATGCATACACATGATAACAATAATAAAGTGCAATTTATAGAATACAGACTCAGTGTGAAGATGACTCCAGGAAACACTGGAAAAATATATTCCAAAATAGAACCGTGTAGACTCCTGCTCTCCAAAATGGAGGTAAAGGTAAATATATACAATTTAATATTAATGTATTTTGTTCTGAGGAACACTAAATTATCCATGACTTAGTAGAAACACACAAATCTGTCCTGACTGGAGACTTTTCCAGAGTGTGGACCAGCCTAGAGAGATGCTATGGGTTAAGGAGGATTTTTTAATGCTGATACTAGTTCAGAGATGTGTCTAAATTCAGTGGTGAATCAAAAGCCTTTCTAGGAAATAAATACTTTCTTCAGCTAAAGTCTGGATACAGGTAGCTTTTGATTTCCTTATTGAGGCATTCTGAGATTTCTTCCTACTTCTATCCAGAACCAAATCCACCCATGTAGTCTTCCTCTCTTCAGTGACATCAAATTAAAAGCTCAAAAGGAGTCACCATGGAAACATGCATATCACAGATACTGAGAAACTGTGTGCTCAGGGCTTCCACTCCCACTGCTACCCTTGGCTGTGTAGCAGGACATCATTGTTTTGAATCAGGCCTTTGCCAGGGTAAATCTTTAGTGAGAGGGCAGAGCAAGGAGCTCTGCTCTCAGGAGGTTCTGCCTCTCTTCTCTCCTTGAAGAATGTCTTCCTTGATCTGATGTCAGTCTGCAAGCACACCCATGGCTTTCTTCATTTGCTTTTGACACCAGCTTCACCTCTTAATTTCAACTTCTGTAAAAATTCTCAGACACCCTACTGGAAATTTCTCCAAGATTTTAAGTTACAGCAAGGGAAAACAAATAAATGATGTGGCCCTGCACAAGGTCTCAATGGCTATGTATCCAACCATCAAGAAAAACTAAGGACCCATGAAGGACAATACAGCCTTTTGGTATGGCTCAGCTGGGTAGTAGGTGATGAAAACCCTGAGTCCTGCTTACATCATGCATTGACTCCTTTGGGCAAGACAACCTACTTTGCAATCTCCATCTATGCTCTTGTAATTTTGTGGGAGACATCTATTTCTTTCTGTTCTCCTGTCCCACTGCTAAGAATAAAAACTTTAAATCCAATTTATTTTAAAACTTGGGAATTTAGTAAAATAGCAACAACAGTTTCTTCTACCTTAGGGTCTTCTTAGCCATGATTTGTTTTATAACTAGAGTTATACTATGAGATCTGAAATTCTCAACTGCCTTCTAAATATTTAAGTTTACATGCATGGATAGGAACTATTCTTAACCTTAGTCAGTGAAGCTGCTTTATGCAGCATGTAGCAGTCAATAGAGATATGGTAACTGTTCAAAGTGCTAAGAGACTAAAAGCTTGGCCCTAAATAGGACACCAGTTAAATCCTTCCTCAAACCAAGACTCAAGAATACTAGGGAGAAAAAATAATCTAAGATCTGGATTTCAGAAATGAATGCTACGAAATGGTGTCTTGTGAACATCACGACATTGCTACTTAATGTACACAGCAGCATAAAATAGAGCCAGACAAAATTCTGGCATAGATAATTGGGACAGTCTTCAGGCCTCAGCCTTTATTGAAGAGCTATTGAAAGCAACTAGCTGATAGAGGAGGAAGTATCTTCTTTATTGAGGATATGGCCACTAGTAGGTTTCCCATACTCCAGTGGTATCCCTACACATGTGCACATAGTTAGGCATCAAAACAGAAATAGGAAAGGGAAGGGAAGGGAAGGGAAGGGAAGGGAAGGGAAGGGAAGGGAAG
>NC_034591.1:127708290-127745947 GCF_900095145.1 Mus pahari
GGAAGGGAAGGGAAGGAAGGGTAGAGGAAGTAGAGGAGGAAGGCATGAAATTGGGGGGACATGTTGAGAGGAATAGGGAAAATAGAGGGGAAAATTGGGAAAGATATAAACATATTTCATTGCCTACAGATAGTATATTCTCAAAACCAAAGAAAAATTTAAAACTAATTTAGGGATTGCATTTTAAGGCACGGTAAGAAGCCATATAACCCAATAGACCTGTAAGTTCTGTGCAAAGAGGGTGCCATTTTACACTTGTGCCACACTTGGGTCCTGGCCAATTGGGAATCAAGAAAGCCTGTCAAATGTGTTTAATTAAAATGAAGAGAAAGAAAATCTTCTTCAACGCTTCTAATCAACAGGAGTCTAATGAATCATGTTGGTTCCTGGAGTTGAGACACAGTAGGGCATTTTGGGAGC
This sequence comes from Mus pahari, assembly GCF_900095145.1. NCBI lineage: Eukaryota > Metazoa > Chordata > Mammalia > Rodentia > Muridae > Mus > Mus pahari. The sequence continues at coordinate 127,708,711 of NC_034591.1, forward strand.
TAATTTGTTTCATTAATATTCAAAGGATGTAGATCACCCAGCATTTTCTAGGAAGCTTCAGAGCCAAAAATTGTCAGGGAGAAAGTTTTATTTTGTAGGAGATGTTAACCAGATGTTCCAAACGGAGCCAACTGTAGCATTTAGTATAAAACAGTGTCAGTTCAAATAATTACCTCATTTCCTGCCTCAATCCTACTTTGAAAATGGATCTGGATCTTTCACCCCTAAAGTTATTCCTCTGCTCTGACACTAATAGTATCAAGGTCAATGTGGCTAGCCCTGTCTGATGGAAATAATTTGGAACAAGGAGTTCATCAGCTTGGATTTAAACTCAGGTCTACCATCTTCTAGGAGACATTTGTAAATTAACAGTTCTGCTCATGTATATTTTGATCACCAAGGAAAGGTTTACCATGTTTCTCATCTTTAGAGTTCTATGTTGGCCACTGGATAAGTAGGATAATGAAAGTACCAAGGACTTCCTTCTTCATATTTGTAGATCAGAATGTCTTCAGCTCCATCTGATAATTCTACATTGCTAAGAATATAAGAAGATATGGACAGGATGTGTGGGCCAGAGTGTATCTTCCATCAGTCACAATATTATCTCCCATCTCCCACCTCTGGCAAGATGCACCGAACTAGAGGTTCTAACCACAAGGCTATGATTGGAAGTTTAGAATTGTAAGATTGAAATGTAAATTAAAAGGCCAACTCTATAATACAGTTAAATGGGTGCTCTGAGTAAGAATACATACTAGACCCTATCATCCCTTAAGACAGGATCTAAGAAGAAACTTGTAAATCAATCATGAGTCTAAGATATCTCTTTAAAATGTCAACTCTATCTTAAATACAATTTTAATTAAGGAATTTATGAATAAATATGAATTATGTGAAAAGAAAGAAGCACAATTTCTCCTAGCAATAACAACAGTACTTTAGATTATTTTAAAACACTATTCAAGTTAACCCAATTAATTTACTGCAATGCACATGTACATATATATACTTATCTATACATATATGCAACTCTGTTGATATACATACATTGATATATGTTATTTACACACACACACATACGTGCACACGCATGCACACACACACACACACACACACACACACACACACATATGGGGACAAAGATATGTGGGTTAACTGAAGACATATTACCTACCAGAATGTTCTGATGGTATTAAAGTAACAAAATGAACAAGTTTACAAATTACCTCTTCTTACTTTAAAATTCAAAAGACTTAGTATTAGCCATCTAGTTTCAAGAATTCTACCAAGATCAGAGCTGTTCTTACATTAAAATGTGAGTGAAGTCATTCCCCAGGGGAAACTCCATGCTGGTGAAAACGAAAAGATAAGAAAACTGACTATATTTAGTCTCTCAAGTTAAGAAATCAACATTCAATTTGTTGACTAACTGAATAAGCTGGGAATAAATGCATGAGTGCAGCCTTCCTCAGTATGGGATGTAGAAGAATATACAGAAGGCCAAACCCAGTTATTAGGACTGGAACTCTGACATTCTTCCTTCTCCCAATAAGGTATAGAGGGCAGGTTGAGAACATATCACGTAATAATTTGCTCAGTGATAGTAAGGTTCAGTTCATTGAAATTTTGTGAAAGACAAGATCCAGGATGACTCTCTTCATCGATCCCACTATCTATCTTACACCCAGTTCAAACCAGTACCTGAGGAGGGACTATTAGTCATTTACAATTGTTCCTGGACAAGAAGGCATTATTGTACCATATGCATATGACTTCTTTTGTTCATGTGTCCTTAACCCCAGACACTCAGAATTCTTCAGAATATTCGAGATATGTTTTCAAGATTTGCTTCTATAGAAGAAGAAAAGAATTTTCATCATCAACAACTATACCCTGGGCTGAGCAGGGTGATTAATTACTTAATTGTTAATTATCACTTCATCCTCTGCTGCAATGTTTATAGCATCTTCATATATTTAGCATGCAGAAAGTGCTTCAGCTCCATTGACTGACAAGATGAGGAGAGGCATCTCTCCAATAAAATTGTCTCTATAATTTATCAGTCATAACAAGTCATATTTTTATCTAGACTTTTGAGTCATCAAATTAGAACCTTAAGAGATATTTTTAAATCATGCTGGCAGAAAGGGAGGTGGTGGATAATACAAGTAAATAGCAGTAAAACCAACAGTCGTCCCCTCTTTGTATAAGGCACTGTATGAGGATTCGGACAGAGCATGAGTCAGGGAATGAGAGAGATTCTTCTCAAGGAGAGCATTGTCTAGATTAGTAGTTCTCAGATTCCCTAGTGCTGCAACCCTTTAATGCAGATCCTCATGTTGTGGTGATCCCAACTATAACATTATTTTTGTTGCTATTTCCTAACTGTAATTTTGCTACCATTACAAATAATAATGAAAGTATTTGTGTTTTCTGATGGCATTAGACAACTCTTGTAAAAGGGTTAGTTGACCCCCTCCATGGGGTTGTAACCAACAGATTGAGGACCACTGGCCTGCATAGACAAATGCAGTGGAGTCTCAATAAGATGACTACGAAGGGCAATATTTGCTGTTTTTTAATGCTGGATGTGTCTCCAAAGATTCAGAGAAGGGAAGAGTCGGGTTGACTGAGACTTGGAAAACACCACTCAAGATAGCTCATCAGAAAATGCAAAAACTGCTTCTATCTCCATAAGTACTCACGAGTCTCCTGTGGGAACAATCCAAGAACGTGAGATTCCTGCATGCTCTTGAGAAAAGACCAAGAAACAAAGACAAGAGTCTTGTGACCTCATTTTCTTCAAAATCATGGATTTTTTTCTTGTATCATATATACTTCTCTGTCCCTCTCAGCTGTAGTGGTTTCTACCTCAGATCATTCATTACAACTAACCATTGTTATTTGCTTATATGCCTCTATGTAAAAGCATGCTTTTCTACATGCAGCTGGCCCACCACAAGTGGCTTGCCTGCCACACACTTGTGATTGTACACTTTAGTCAAACAACTCTTCTTAAACCTCAGAGTATAAATTGCCTGATGCTCTGAATAAAGCTGGCTACGATTTTTAGGCTCCACTTTCTCATGTCCCACCATCTCTAGAATGGTAAAAATCCCCTATGCATATCAAGTGACTTCTTTTGTGATTGGGTTACCTCACTAAGGATGATATCCTCCAGATACATCCATTTGCCCAAGAATTTCATAAATTCATTGTTTTTAATAGCTGAGTAGTATTCCATTGTGTAAATGTACAACATTTTCTGTATCCATTCCTCTGTTGAAGGACATCTGGGTTCTTTCCAGCTTCTGGGTATTATAAAAAAAGGCTGCTATGAACATAGTGGAGCATGTGTCCCAGTTGGAACATCTTCTGGATATATGCCCAGGAGAGGTATTGTTGGATCTTCCGATAATACTATGTCCAATTTTCTGAGGAACTGATTTCCAGAGTGGTTGTACAAGCTTTCAATCCTACCAGCAATGGAGGAGTGTTCCTCTTTCTCCACATCCTCACCAGCATCTGCTGTCATCTGACCACCCAGAGACTACCCCACCCAAGGATCCATCCCATAATTAGCCACCAAACCCAGACACTATTGCACATGCCAGCAAGATTTTGCTGAAAGGACCCTGATATAGCTGTCTCTTGTGAGGCTATGCCAGTGCCTGGAAAATACAGAAGAGGATGTTCACAGTCATCTATTGGATGGAACACAGGGCCCCCAATGGAGGAGCTAGAGAAAGTACCCAAGGAGCTGAAGGGGCCTGCAACCCTATAGGTGGAACAACAATAGGACTAACCTGTACCCTAGAGCTCGTGTCTCTAGCTGTATATGTAGCAGAAGATGGCCTAGTTGGCCATCATTAGGAAGAGAGGCCCCTTGGTCTTGCAAACTTTATATGCCCCAATACAGGGCAACACCAGGGCCAAGAACTGGGAATGGGTGGGTAGGGGAGCAGGGCGGGGGGAGGGTATAGGGGACTTTAGGGATAGCATTTGAAATGTAAATGAAGAAAATATCCAATAAAAAATTAAAAAAAAAAACTCCTATGCACTCAATGCCAAATAATGCTTGGGGAGCTCAAACAACAGAAAAACACATTCTGGAGATGTAAAGGAATGGTTCTGATGCTTTGATTTAATCAGGAAACTGACACTGACACTGACACTGAAGATCCCTGTCCCCAATTGGTTCTTTTATAGTTTTTTAATTTTTTAAAGATATTTTCTTTATTTACATTTCAAATGTTATCCCCTTTCCTGGTTTTCCCTCTGAAAACCCTGTATCCTCTCCCCCTTCCCCCTGCTCACCAACCCACCCGCTCCTCCTTCCTGGCCCTGGCATTCCCCTACACTAGGGCATAGAGCCTTCGCAGGACCAAGGCCCTCTGTTCCCATTGATGACTGACCAGGACATCTTCTGCTACATATGCAGCTGGAGCCATGAGTACCGCCATTTGTACTCTTTGATTGGTGGTTTAGTCCCAGGGAGCTCTGGGGGTACTGGATAGTTCATATTGTTGTTCCTCCTATGAGGCTGCAAACCCCTTCAGCTCCTTGGTTACTTTCTCTAGCTCCTTCTCTGGGGACCCTGCCCTCAGTCCACTTCTGTCTTTGAGTATCCACTTCTGTGTCAGGCACTGGCAAATCCTCTCAGGAGACAATAAAGATGCCAGCGGCCAGTGACTGGGTAGAAAGAAAGAGGAGGGACTTCTAGGTTCCTGCAGGCTAGGAAGAGGAAGAAAATCAAGATACTTGGGGAGAAAGAGACAGAACAGACTCAGAGCTACAGGGTAGAACTACCAAAATGTAGGCAGAAAGGGAAAACTGCCCATGGGCTTCACAGAATGAAACAGTGTTGAGCTATGAGTAAAGGTAACTGGGCAACAGAGCTGAGGGATGTAGAGGTATTGCACAAAGGATAAAGATAAGGGCACAGTAGCCATGGGAGGCTTAGAAGAGCCCATCCATTGAGACATTAATGTAGGTTAAAACTGAGAGTGGCATGATCAAGGTAGAGTAAGTGCTTCTGATAAGATACAGAACAGAGAACATTGAGGAAAAGGATTTTTTTTATGCCCTATTTGAGTTTTAGGTATCTATTTTGAATCTCCATCATTCTTAGTTACTTACATTACATCTTCACTGCCAAGCTCTTTAAAAAAAACAGAGGTTCAGATCTCCTTGCATCCCCTTTGAGTGATTATAAATAGATGGGTAGATCATCTCTATCTACATCTTCTTGTAACCTGCCACTTATACCCACTGCAAACTCTTCTACTATATTAACCTATGTAAAGAGCTAGAGTAATCATTTGGGTCTCATCATGATTCATCTAGACAAGGATTATCTATGTGTCTCCTCTCTTCCTCGGATCATATACATCTAGTAGCTATCTCCTGAGAGCTACCAAGAATTGGGTTTACATCACAGTCTGCCTACCAAACAGTCTTATACAAAGCTGCCACTTACTCCAATAAAGGTAGATAAAAGGAAAAGAAAAACCAGTAAGATAATAAGAAAAGCCCATTGGGATTCTGTGAATGGAAAATGCATCATGCCCAACCAAGGATTTGGCCTCTATCCTACATGCATCTGAAGGCCGTGCCTAAATTAAGAAACACCTGTATAGATATGAATCAGGAAAATGGTTCTAGCAACAACAGGTAGACTATTAGAGAAAAAGAATTCAGCTAAATAGAAAGATCCATGATATTTTTTGAGAGATACCATACTCTTTAGAAATGGAAATACCATCAGAAGAGATAAAGCACAGACATTAAAGTGAAAAAAATATAAAAGGTTCTCTCACATATCTCCATATTTTAAAGGGTCACACAAAAATATAGTTACATTATGCTATGCCTGTCTTAGTATGGTAGGAGAGGTAGATTCTATATAAAATAATGATAAATGCAGTAAATATATCAGCAATTAAGTAAAGTTTTATTAAAACATATGAACTTCCTCCCCTTTCTCCACAGACAGGTACACACCCACACCACATACACATATTTGAAGAGGTAAACTTATTTCCCTTCAATTCAATAGTGGAATAATCTTTGACTATGGAAATGTTTCCAGGAAATTCATATAGAAGAGAGATGAATGAAACCCTGCAGTTGTACCTTGGACTTCAGGTAAGACTGGCAGTCACACCATCCTTGAATTCATATGTCTGCTTCACAAAAGCTTGTCTCCCTGATTCATCCCTTTGCCCAGAAAACTTAGCCCTGCTCCCTAGGCAAATGGACAAGTGTAAGGATAACAAAGACTGACTGAAAGGAAATGATGGCAACTGTTTTAGTTTAGAAGTCTATTTTCCCCTGCAGTCCTCTGATAGACCAACTGATCTATGGAAGAATAGCTATAAATAACTAGCAAGCTTTGAAGAAAGGGAGGGGAAGGGGGAAGTGAGAAAGGGGTAGGAAGTATGGCTGGGGAGAAGGAGAATATGAGGGAGATGGAAGGAAGGTATCTTTGGTATATCAAACAAACAAACATAAACTGAAGCATGGTCCAAGATGGGGCAATGGGTTATTTGGCTTGTACATGTAATATTCTGCATATAGAAGTGTGGTAAAATGAGACACTAGGCCTTGGGATAAAAGAGTATGACATTGATGTCCCATTTTTGGCTAAGTATTCCACATATCATAGGGGGGAGGGACAGAACAATTGTAAAAGCCAGAGTTTGGAGAGGACTAAGATGAAACAGTGTTTTCTGGATGATTTCATATTAGCTGTGATTATTTGTACAAGATCAATATTTCAATATAGATTAGGAAGGAGCGCACAAACTCTCAACCTTAGCTGAGGATCTATAAACAGTTGATAGCTGCCCAGGGAAGGATAATCAGTTTTCCTTAGGGATATGGTTTAGGTAAGTGGAGCATGCTCCTTTAAATGGATCTATGCTCATGCGTAAGTGGGCAGTGTCAACTAGTCTCAGTAGGTTATAGAAAACACAGGCTATGAAGTAGAAAGGGGGCTAGTATGTGGGTGGTAGATTTATGAGGAATTACCAAGAGGAGTAGGGGTGAATGGTAAAATATATGTACATATGTATGCAAATGTCAATTAATAAAGTATAATATTCATAGTGAAATATTGACTTAGGGAGGTAAGGAAATGGTATTATACTTTGCAAATTTCTGGGAGCCACAGAAGACTTTTGGGTAGAAATGATAAGGAGATTTGCACTTGACAATGGCCACTCAGGATCCAGCACCATTAGAAAAATTATGAACAATAGGCAGAAAGGACAGGAAAGAAGCAGAGACATAGACTGGGGCTGAACCAAGGCACAGGAAAACTAACAGAAAAGGTAGCTGAGAGAAGCTGCTAAGTGAAGCACAGACTGATTCTTCTTTTCCACTATTGAAAATAAGAACTGAAACCTTTAAATAGAACTCTTAGCCAGGAAAGCTTCCATTTCAAATAGCATGGCAAAATCACTGCAACACGTATTTTGAAAATGATTCATTGCAAAATAGTGCATATGAAGGACAAAGAACCACATAAACAAGGTACATGTATATATTTGCTGTCTGTGTATGCTGCCCCAATATTATTTATCTAGATCAATTATTACATAATGGGAAGGAGCACTTTGCCCAAATTCATCAATAAGTCCCAAATAGCTTTTCTCAGTCTACATCAAACTCTGTCAATAGTCTGAGCATCTATTGTAGATCAAAAGCAGATATAATTTTACAATTTACTACAAATGAAACTCATTTTCACATAATGGTGCCTCCACAGGCCAAGGTCAAACACAAGGGTCCTGAATAACTTCAAGCCCTTAGAAAAATCAAATCTTGTGAGGCCTGATTCAAGGAAGTTTTTGCACTGTTGATATTCAAACTGTAAAAGTCTTAGGGCAATAAATATAAAAATTGCTTGTTACAAAGCAGTCAGCTTCAAATGAATACACATAAACAACATTAAGTGGATTCAGAAGATTGTGTGTGTATGTGTGTGTGTGTCTGTCTGTCTGTCTGTCTCTGTCTTGTATGTCTCTGTATGTGTACCTATGTCTATGTGTGTATTATCTGTATCTGTTTGTCTGTGTGTGTGTGTCCATGTGCCTATTTCTGGATGTGTCATGTGTGAGTGTGTATGTGTGTATATGTGTGAATCTGTCTCTGTATCTGTGTATATGTACCTATGTTTTTATCTGTTGTCTGAGTATGTTTGTCTATGTGTGTGTGTGTGTGTGTGTGTGTGTATGTCTATACCTGTATCTATGTGTGAGTGTGTGTGTGTAAAACAACAATTTAGAAGAGATTATGGATTTTTAAAGGGGTAGGGGAGGCACAGGAGGAGTTAGGGAGGAAAGAGAGAGTGATGGAAATGATATAAACCCAGTATCTGAAGTTCTCAAAACAAATTTTAAGAATTGTAACAGAAAAAGAATGTATTGAGATAATAAGAGCATATCTCTTTTTTGATTCTGATTTTTTATTCTTATTTTATCATACTCTTATTGTAAAAGCCACAGACCTCTGTAGAATAAGACTCGGGTTAGTATAAATCCAGAAAATTCTACAAAGTGTTGACAATAGCTAGGAAGAAGCACAATGAAAGGATGGTGGCCATGCCCTTAATTGTAATGTTTCTTTCCCAAGGTTTTGGATATTAGAAAATTTCTCTGTGTATTGGATGGTGCTGCACATTTATATGGACACGTGTGAATATAGAAACCAGATATCAACCTCAGGTGCTGTGGCTCAAGGACAATCCACCTTATTTTTCTGCATTGAGTCTCTTGTTGGTCTGGAACCATTAAGCTAGGCTGAATGGCCAGTGAGAGAGCCCCAGTCCTTTGCATTTCTGGCACTGGGATAACAAGTAAATGAACCATGCCCATTTCGTCTTAGAGGGATTCTGGAAGTTAAAGTCAGGTTTTCACATTTGTACAAGCATTTGTTTTTCACCAAGCCATCTCCCCAAGCCAAGACATTCCCAGCTACACCCTTAACTGTCTAACACCAGCAATACATCTTTGCTGTATACAATGCAACCAGATGTGGAATCTCTCCTAGTATATAAGAAAGTTCTAGAGAGAGAGAGACTTTGAAGTATGACTTGTCTAAGAAGACTGAGTTGTATAGTTCGACAACTATTCAGTTATTAATGTATTTATTTATTTTATTTTTAATTATTCACTATAAATCCCTCTCCCTGCTCCCATGCTAATCACTGGTCAGTTCCTCCCACAACCTTTCCCCTTCTCCTCTGAGTAGCTGCCTCCTCCCACATTGGCACTTCAAATCTCTACAAGGTTGACATAATTCCTCTCCTACTGAGAGCCAGACAAGGCAGCCCAGCTAGAAGAATATATCCTACATACAGGCAACAGCTTTTAGGATAACCTCCCCCTTCCTAGTTGTTCAGGATCCACATGAAGACCAAAGTGCACATCTGCAACGTAAGTGGGGAGGCCTCAGTCCAGCCTGTGTATGTTCTTTGGTTGGCGGTTCAGAGTCTGAGAGCCCCAAGGGCCCAGTTGACTCTATTGGTCTTCCTGTAGAGTCCCTATCCCATTTGGGGCCTGCTATCCTTCCTCCTATTCTTCCATTAGCATCCCTAAGCTCCATCCACCATTTGACTGTGGTAATCTGTACTTGTCTGAATCAGTTTCTGGATAGATTGTCTCAGAGGACAACATGCTCCTCTCTTCAAGCATAACAGAGTATTATTAATAGTGTCAGGTTTGGGTGCTTGCCCATGAGATGGGTCTCAAGTTCGGCTGATTATTGATTCGGCATTCCCTAAGTTTCAGCTCCATCCCCCATGCCTGCCTTTCTTGTAGGCATGATACATTTTGGGTTGACTGTTTTCTGGATGGGTTGGTGTCTCTATCACTCCACTGGATTTCCTGCCTATCTACAGGAGATGGCTGCTTCAGGTTCCTGATCCCCAATGTTGTGAGTCATAGCTAACGTCACCCCCATTGATTCTTTGGTACCCCCCTTATCCTAGGTCTCTGTCTCCTCTTAAAGATGCCCCCACCTTGTTACTCTCATCCATTACAGATTTCCCTTCATTTTCAAGACCATCTAGTCAGCTCTCATACATCTGATCCTGAGACAACTCTTCCCCCTCATCATCCCATCCCTCCCTTCATCTGCCTCTTATTACTGTTTTATTCCTCCTTCTGAACGAGATCCAAGCTTCATTCCTTAGGTCGTCCTTTTTGTTTAGCTTCTTTGGGTCTGTGGAGTGTAACATGGTACTTGTATTTTATTGCTAATATCCACTTATAAGTGATTGCATGCCACTCATGTCCTCTTGGGGTTGAGTTACCTCACTCAGGATGATATTTACAAGTTCCATCTATTTGCCTGCAAAATTCATGACATCTTTGTTTTTAACAACTGAATAGTATTTCATTGTATAGATGTACCACTTTTTCTTTAATCCCCCCTTCAGTTGAGGAACATTGAGATTGGTTCCAGTTTCTAGCTATTACAAATAAACCTGCTATGAACATAGTTGAGAAAGTGTCCTTGTGAGATATTGGAGCATCTTCTGGGTATATTCCCAGGAGTGATATACCTGGGTCTTGAAGTAAAACTATTCCAAGTTTTCTGAGGAACTGCCAAATTAATTTCCAAAGTGGTTGTGCAAGTTTGCACTCTCAGCAATGAAGAAGTGTTCCCCTTGCTCCACATCCTCACTAGAATATTCTAATTCTTGAATTTTAATCTTAGCCATTCTGATGGGTGTAAGGTAGAACCTCAAAGTTGTTTTGATTTGCATTTCCCTGATGACTAAGAACTTGGACCATTTCCTTAAGCGCTTCGCAATAATTCAAGGTTCCTTTCAGCAAAAGGGGAAGACTGGAAGGGCTGGTAGCAGGACTGATTCTGGGCAAAGACGGTAGCATTCGAAACTACATGCAACAGTACCTCATTTTTACATGGAGATATTTGGGTTTTGGTGTCTAACTTCTTGTGTTCTTTCTAAATTTTGGACCTGGTCAGATATGCAGAATTGCTGAAGGTCCCTTCCTAATCTGTGGGCTAACGATTTGTATTGATAGTGTCTTTGCCTTCCAGAAGCTTTGCAGTTTCATGAGGTCTCATTTATCAATTGATGATCTTAGAGTCTGATCCATTGGTGTTCTCTTCAGGATATTTCCTTTTGGTTTTTCCTCTGTTTCAGTTGTGTTAGAATGTCCAGGCCTTACTGTAGTGGGGTAGCTGTGCTTTGGAGGTATCATATTGCTCTATCTTTTGTTGATTGTCTTCTCTTGAGGGCCGTTAGCCTTCTGGATTATTTTGGTCCCCGGATGTTCTTGTTGTAGTAGGTATTGGGAGGGGGTGAGGTCTCCCTGGGATAGCAGGCTGCTCAGGGCAAGTTTTGCAAGTCTTAATCCTTTTCAGATTTATTGGAATTTTTACAAGTGGACAAAGCTGGACAAATTGTTTCTGATTTGGAAACATTTTGTCAATCATGGTTCCAGGTTAATCATGTGATCCTTTACAGACAGGCTTGTTCTAACATAAACCAGGTTAAGTTTACTATCTCACCCATTTCCCAGTACAGTTCATGTAATTAAGATCATTCGTGCAACTCTCACCACTATCTGAAGATGTTCAGAATGTTTTGGATTTGCCTAGCTGAATCTCTGTACTCACTAAGGAACAATGTTCTAACCCCTTCTCCATCATCTCTAGAAAATATCTACTCTACTATAGGGATAAATTCTGTCTCTCTACTTATTCTCAGTCTCCCATGTAAGTGGAGTCATACATATGTCCTTTATTGACTGGCTTATTTCATTTAGCACAGTGTTTTCAAGGTCAATCCATGTCATAATATAGATCACAATTTTAATTCCCTTGAAACTTGAGTCAAGTCCCATTTTTATATGATCCTCATCTGGAATAACACCCTTAAGGCTCATGCTTTGCAAACATGATTCCTAATTCAACAATGTCCACACACTAGTTATTTGATTATAAGGGCTCCAAGCTCATGGATGACTTAACTCAAGCTTATTGAGCCTGGGAGAAGGAGCTTGCCCCAGTACAGGGGAACGTCAGGGTCAGGAAGCAAGAGTGGGTGAGTTGGGGAGCAGGGTGGGGGGAGAGTATAGAGGAATTTCAGGATAGCATTTGAAATGTAAATGAAGAAAATATCAAATAAAAATTGTTAAATAAATAAAAACATGAGTGAAGACTTCTGGTTGCCATGAGATGAACAGCTGTCCTTTGCATATTCCCAGTCCAAGATGTTCCACTTCATCATGGGCCTGAAAGCAGCCAGGGACTGAAAATTCTGAAATGTTTACCCTTTAAGTTGGTTTCTTTCAGATATATTGTTGTGATAGCACTAGAATATCATCAAAAATTGTATCCATATGTGCTTGTCTGCATGTGTAAGTTTTCCATTGACCTGTTAACAAATATTTGACTTATTTCTAACTTTGGACTATTGTGAATAACTTTTATGACAATTATAGATATACAAACACCTGCAGGACAAAATGGGGTCCATTATTGTTCCAATGATTGTTTTGCTTTTTTTTTTTTTGCTTGTTTTTCTTTTGTCTTGTTTGTATTTTTTAGCTTGTCTGTCTATATTCAGTTTTGTTATTTCTGTTGTTTTATTTTTTCTTTGAAAAGAGAAAGGAAAAAATCATGAAGTTGGGTATGTAGGGAGGTAGGGAGGATCTGGAAATTGTTAGGGGGAGGGGAAAGAATATTATTGAAATATGTAATATATTAAAAATAACTATTGGATCCTGGCTTTTAGTTCTTTGTATATTCTCTCAGAAGCAGGATTTCCAGGTTCTGTGGTAAGTCCAAGTTTATTTGCCTTCAGGAAACAGAATGTGTTTTCCTAGTGACTACTCCATTCTACATACCCACCATCAGTAGACATGGCTCCAATTTATCTCCATTTTACCAAGACAGAAGGATTTCTGGGTTTTTGTTTTATTTCATTACTTTTTCCCCTTAATTTTAAAAGAATGATTTTAATGAGTATAGTGAATGGTTTTGTTGGGGTTTTCCAATTACTCACCATGTTGCACATATTTTAATAGGTTCAGCAATCATTTATGCCTTCTTTGAAAAAGTATCTGTGCCCTTGCTCATTTGTTGATGGGGTTATTTGTCTTTTCTTGTTTGTACAAATTACTTTATTTATTACTATTTTGCAGGGTAGAGAAGGTGCCTGTCCCACAGCTTATGAGGAGGTCAGAGGACAACTAAATAGCGTCATTTCTTTCCTTCCACCTTTATATGGGTTCTGTGGATTTAAGTCATTTCTCTAGGCTGTGTGGTGTCTTTACACATAGAAACAACTTGGCAGCCCCAGTGCTGTTTTATGACAAAAACAATAAAAATCTTTATTGGAAAAAAAAAGTAAAGATTAGAAAAGTAAGATAATGAGTTCTCTCTGCCCATTGCTATAAATAAAGTTTTATTGGGAAACAACTGTGTTCTCTCAGTGATGCTTTCACTGTCTCATAGCACATACTTAAGTTAGTAGAGACCATCTTAACTTCAAACATGAGGATACATATCAGCTTGCCCATTATGAACAAATTTATTAACCATTGGTTAATGGTTAAAATTTATTAACCATTGTTCTAAAAGATTATCCTCCTGCATCTTAACCAGTACTGAGCCCTTTTCTGTCATTTAACAAATACCATCCTGTCAGATAAGACCCACTGGTACAAGAGGGGCAAGACTGCTTGTAGGGATAACCAATGCTCTATTTGTTGGACTTAAGACTGGCCTTATGGGACATCAATGAGAGGAGAGGCCCTTGGTCCTGTGAAAGCTCCATGCCCCAGTATAAGGGAATGCCAGGACAGGGAAGCAGGAGTGGGTGCCTTAGTTAGCAGGGGGAGGAGGGAAAAAGACAGTTTATAGGGATAACCAATGCTCTATTTGTTGGATTTAAGGCTGAATATACAGATAACCAATGCTTCATTGGTTAGACTTAAGTCCTGCTCCACCTGAAGAAATTCATAACTGATCCTGTAAACAAGGACAAAGCCAATAATTATGGAGGTCATAGGCCCTGGTGAAATCTACAACTGTTGTTGTGCTAAATAGTAATTGCCAAATGGCCTCCAAATATTTTAATGTCATATGGATTTGTGTTGCTCTCAACCTTGGTCAAAAAAAAGTTTTTACTGCAGTGGTTAGTGATGGGTGGTGCTGAGACTGAATAAGAGCGCTCAGCCATAGATCACAGACAAGACATTTATACAAACTTGCTGCTCACTTTAAGGTACCAGAGCACGGAAGATATAAGAATGTAAGATCTAGAGAATGGGGAGGAATCCTGTAAAACACTGTCCTCTGTATTTTACAGATGTATTGTGTAGATATAATGCATGAACCCTCAGAAAACATAGTTAACTGTAGCAGACTTGTACAAGGTCAAGTCAGTTAAGAATTTCAGCAGGGATGAGGAGAGACTACTGAGGCCCCTCCCCTATCAGAGGAAAGAAAAGAAAGAGGAACTATTGGGTTTGGTCACGTGGATAATAGTGAAATCAATGCCCACAGGGCTGACTGATATTTTTTTCCTGTCTTCTGTCTAATTTATTAATCATTTTAACTGACACTTGCAGCTAAGGTCTCATTAGTTCTGAACAATCCTCAAAATTTGAATTTCCTTTCTTTCTTTCTCTCTCTGTCTCTGTCTCTGTCTCTGTCTCTCTGTCTCTGTCTCTGTCTGTCTGTCTCTCTCTCTCTCTCTCTCTCTCTCTCTCTCTCTCTCTCTCTCTCTCTCTCTCTCTCTCTCTCTCTCTCTCTCTCTCTCTCTCTCTCTCTCTCTCTCTCCCTTCCTTCTTTCTTTCTTCCTTCCTTCCTTCTTTCTTTCTTTCTAAATTGGATATTTTCTTTATTGACATTTCAAATGATATCCCCTTTTCTATCCCAAAACCGCCTAGCCTATACCCCCTCCTCCTATAAGGGTGTTTCCACACCTACCCAACCACTCCTGCCTCCCCACCTGCGAATTCCCCCATACTGGGGCATCAAGCCTTCACAGGACTAAGGGTCTCTCCTCCCACTGATGCTCAACAAGTACATCTTCTGCTATATATGCAACTGGAGCCATGGGTACCTCCATGTGTACTCCTTGATTGGTGGTTTAGACCCTGAGAGCTCGGGGGGGGGGGCAGATCTGGTTGGTTGATATTTTTGTTCTTTCTATGGGGCTGCAAACCCCTTCAGCACCTTCAGTCCTTTCTCTAACTCCTCCACTGGGAACCCTGTGCTCAGTCCAGTGGTTGGCTGTAAGCATCCACCTCTGTGTTTGTCAGGCTCTGGCAGAATCTCTCAAGAGACAGGTATATCAGGCTCCTGTCAGCATGCACTTCTTGGCATCCATAATATTATTTGGGTTTGGTGACTGTTTATGGGACAGATCCCCAGGTTGTGGTTGGCCTGTCCTTCAGTCTCTGCTCCACACTTTGTCTCTGTATTTGCTCTGTATTTTGTTCCCCTTTCCAAGAAGGACCAAAATACCCACAGTTTGGCCTTCCTTCTTCTTGAGCTCCATATGGTCTGTGAATTGTATATTGGATATTCCCAAGATTTTGGGCTAATATCCACTTATGTGTGTTCTTTTGCAATTTGGTTATCTCACTCAGGATGATATTTTCTTTCTTTTTTTGTTCCTCTTTCTTTTAAGTGCACAGTGTTTTTTGTTTTTGTTTTTTGTTNTTNTTGTTGTTGGTTTTTTTTTTTTGCAACTTTGTCCAAGGAAGCAGAAAATACAAAGTAATCTAAGTGTATTATAAAGAATATTTAAATAAATTATTTGGAATAATCCAGTCAAATTTTACAGAGCCATAAAAATATACATATACTCCCTTTTCCTGTATTCAGTAGAAATGATAATAATAATGTTGTCTCCTAATTGCGGCTAAAACCATAAAATTGTCTATGTAGACAAACAGTAGTGTGAATATACAAAAATAACCATTAGGATTATAAGGTCAATGGTGGTCTCCCCTGTGTTGAATATCACTTATGGCATCATTACAGATCAAGAGCATGCTATATAGGAACCAGTCTCCTTAAGAGAAAGGAAGTTAGCAGAACTTATCCGTGCATTTCCTGAAGCATCTCACACTTCCCACATTTCAGAGTTCCATGGAAATCAAAGATCTATTCATTGTGAATCTGAAATCTAATGTGCTCCGATCATTTCTCCTCCCTCATCCTCTGGACTTAGAAAAGACAGCAGGTGCCTTTCACTGTATACTTCTATAATTTCTGTTTTTGTTAAAAGCTGAATGCTTATTTTTCCTTCACTCATAAAATGCCTCTGAAATTGAGCAGCACTTTCTTTTTTTAATTCTTTTACTAGATATTTTCTTTATTTACCTTTCAAATGTTATCCCCTTTCCTAATTTCCCCTCCAAAAATCCCCTATCCTCTTCCCCCTCCCCTGCCCCCCAACCCACCCATGCCTGCTTCCTGGCCCAGGCATTCCCCTATACTGGGGCATAGAACCTTCACAGGACCAAAGGCCTCTCCCCCCCATTGATGACCGACTAGGCCATCCTCAGCTACATATAATGCTAAAACCATGAGTCTCTCTGTGTCTTTTCTTCGATTGGTAGTTTAGTCCCAGGGAGCTCTGGGGTTACTTGTTAGTTCATATTGTTGTTCCTCTTAGGGGTCTGCAAACCCCCTCAGCTCCTTGGGTACTTTCTCTAACTCCTTCATTGGGTATTCTGTGTTCTATCTAATGGATGACTGTGAGCATCCACTTCTGTATTGGTCAAGCACTGACAGAGCTTCTCAGGAGACAGCTACATCAGTCTCCTGTCAGCAAGCTCTTGTTGGCATCTACAATAGTGTCTGTGTTCTGTGGTTGTTTATTGGATGGATCCCTAGGTGGAGCAGTCTCTGGATGGTCATGTCTTCAGTCTCTGCTCTGAACTTTGTCTCTGTAACTCCTTCCATGGGTATTTTGTTCCCCCTTCTAAGAAGTGTCCACTTTTCTAGTTCTATCCATTTGCCTAAGAATTTCATGAGGTCATTGTTTTTAATAGCTCAGTAGTACTCCATTGTGTAAATGTACCACAATTTCTGTATCCATTCCTCTGTTGAAGGACATCTTGGATCTTCCCAGCTTCTGGCTATTATAAATAAGGCTGCTATGAACATAATAGAGCATGTGTCCTTGCTATATGATAGAGAATCTTTTGGGTACATGCCCAGGGGTGGTATAGCGGGGTCCTCAGTAATACTATGTCCAATTTTCTGAGGAACCACTAAACTGCTTTCCAGAATGGTTGTACCAGCCTGCCATCCTACCAACAATGGAGGAGTGTTCCTCTTTCTCCACATCCTTGCCAGCATCTGCTGTCACCAGAGTTTTTGATCTTAGCCATTCTGACTGGTGTGAGGTGGAGGGAAACTATAACCTAGAAAAAGCATGGAAGTAATCTTCTTTCAACAAACCCAAAAGAAGGTAGCCACAGAAACATAATTACACCTTAAACAATGAAAATAACAGCAAGAAACAATCACTTTTCCTTAATACTTCTTTAAGTCAATGGAGTCAATTCCCCAATAAAAAGACATAGACTAACAGACTGAATACGTAAATAGGACCCAGCATTTTCTGCATACAAGAAACCCACCTCACAGAAAAAGACAGACACTACCTCAAAGTAAAAGGCTGGAAAATTTTTTCCAAGCAAATGATCCCAAGAAACAAGCTGGAGTAGCCATTCTAATATCCAATAAAAGCAGTTTTCAACCAAAAGTTATCAAAAATTATAAGGAAGGTCACTTCATATTCATCAAAGGAAAAAAAATCTACCAAGAAGAACTCTCAATTCTGAACATCTATGCTACAAATGCAAGGGCACCCACTTTCACAAAAGAAACTTTTCTAAAGCTCAAAGCACACATTGAATCTTACAAAATAATAGTGAGAGACTTTAACGCCCCACTCTCAGCAAGGCACATATGGAAACAAACTAAACAGAGACACAGTGAAACTAACAGAAGTTAGGAACCAAATGGGTCTAACAGATATTTATAGAACATTCCATCCTAAAACAAAAGAATATACCTTCTTCTCAGCACCTCGTGGTATTTTTTTCCAAAACTGACCATATTATCAGCCACAAAAAAGACCTCAACAAATATAAGAAGATTGAAATAATCCCATGCATCTCATTAGATCTCCACAGATTAAGGTTGGTCTTCAATAGCAACAAAAACAACAGAAAGCCCACATATCCATGGAAGCTGAACAATGCTCCACTCAATAACTTGGTCAAGGAAGAAATAAAGGAAGAAATTAAACATTTTTTAGAATGTAATGAAAATGAAGGCACATCATAGATGGTCTTTTTCTGTGCTACTTGGAGCAGTCCTTTTCAGTTGGACTTGGAACCCTGAGAAGCCTTTATTGCTTGTGCCAGGCAGAGGTTGAATGCTTCCTCTCTGATGTCACTGGCTACCACTAATAATAAGAGTCGTAGTAGTTAAGGCTCAATTTCTGGCTTCCTTGGGTGAGGCTCCTGACAACATTCAGTGAACCCTCCACCAATGCTGATGACTAAACTTCAACAGTGTGAGATTGAATGTGACTTCTAACACTAGTAAGCACCTCATCTGACCCAACTCAGTGTTATTCCTGCAGAGTTATACTCAAGATGATTGAGAAACTGAGTACTCCTTGCAAAAGCTCTATTGGTTCCTCACGGCCTTTACCTTTAGCCTTGTAGGCAGTACTCCTCTATCTGGCTCTAGATCTAAAACATACTTCTAAGGAGGAGTTCCTATGTAGTAATCCCTACTGATTTGCATCAAAATTATCCATGCTGCAGACCATTGCTCTTCTGTTGTAACCACTGCTGGCATGTTTTGTTTATAGGCAGCGTGAAACATTATCCCACTAGTAAAAGTTTCAATGAAAGAATCTCATAGGGGAACAAATTTTGGCAAGATTTTTATGTTTGGGTTTTGTTTGTTTGTTTATTTAATGTGATGCGAAATCAGAAACTGAGGCAACGATTAGAGGGGAAGTGATTGGTCATCTTGCTCACTAACCATCCCTGGCCCTTCTGTTGCTCTGTACTCTTGTCTATACAACCTGTCGCTACAAGCTACACTTCCCAAACTTCCGTACCACAGCTACCTTGTTCAGCTTTATTGCCCTCAAGGACTGGAGGACAGTCACAAGGTCAGCCCTAGAGGGTCAGATCTGTGAAAAACGGAGCTGCATGGCCAAGGCTACAAAACAAGCTCCGGTAGCTTATTAACACCTAGATGAATCTTATTCACTGTGATTTATCAATAGGAAAGATAATTTTTTCCAAAGACAGAAAAATGGAATTCACAGAGATTAAATCAAATTGAGAAAAAGGCCCTTTTAAAGCCTGCTGCTTAGTTTTTGAAATAATTTGTCTTATTTTATGTTATTTATGTTTCTTTCTCATCTATTTGATGATAAAGAAGTTGATGTATTTTCAACCTCACATATCACACTCATCTGATGTCACAGACTGTAAAAATGAATGTCATATCCATAAACCTTATTATCCCCTACTATTTTATCATGCCATCGGGTGACTCTGTGAACTTTCAGTCATGTTCATGAAGTCTCAGAAAGCCTTACTCCAGCTGACCATGAAATTAAATACATTTGTAGCTGACCTCTGAGGACAGACCAATGACAGACATGAAGAGTCCTTCTATCTCCACAAGGACAGGGGAACACAGAGAGCCAACTTTTCTACCTTCAGCATTGAATGATGCTCTAGCAAGTTCACTAGGGGCAAGTTAACTCAATGTTTCTTCTTAGAAACCAAAATAGAAACTTTATTATCTCTTGGAATTCAAGATAATTCTATAATGATGTGACATTTCACAGCCACAAAAAGCACAGACACCTTCTTTTGACATGCAAATAAAATCATAAACAATCAACTAAGTGTACAAATTAATACCAAACTCTAACAATAGAATACATGCTTTGCCATATATACACAGGAATATCACACAATACCCCCATACAAGCACACACATACATGTGTGCACATGTGTTCACATGTGTGTATATATAAAGCATATATATATTCATATATACTAATACACAAATGTACACATGAATGCCAATCTTTAACAAACCAATACATGCCTTATAAGGTATGTACAGAAGTATCCCCATGCACATATATACATAATATAAAATATATACTAATGTGAAAATTAATACAAATCTTTAACCAACAAATACATTTTATCATATATATATATACATTAATATTGTGATTTATATACATTTACTAACTATGTACTAATACACACACACACACATACACTAATAGTAGCTCTGAGAGAATTAGCTGAATGGAGTATTAGAGTTTACTACATATACCTAAATTTACAAATAAATTTAATCAAAAGAAGTCGTGATTCATAAGATATTCATATATATATATATATGTATATACATATATATATATATGTTTGCGTGTTATATCTGTATAAATATGTGTATATATATATACATACACACACATACACACACACACACACACACTTGGGACTCTTAATGGGCTGGACAGACCTTGTATCCTGCTCTGATCTACTAACCCTTCTAAACTTGTCAGTGGTAGCCAGTGACATCAGAGAGGAAGCATTCAACCTCTGCCTAGCACAGGCAATAAAGGCTTCTCAGGGTTCCAAGTCCAACTGAAAAGGACTGCTCCAAGTAGCACAGAAAAAGGTCATCTATGATGTGCCTTTCAGAGCATACACTTGGGATACTTCTGTGCATATACATGTGTGTGTGTGTGTGTGTGTGTGTGTGTATACATATAGATCCTATATGGGTATGTACAGATGTATACTATGCAGAGATACACATAACAGAGAGAATGAAGGAGAGAAAGAGACAGAGATAGGGAATTACTGTATCACTGTATCAACTAAAGTACATTTTGGTGAGATAATAGAAATTACTCTTAGAACAGTGTTTACCTGAATTCTAGCTAAAATGGAACGGTTTTTGTTAGCTTTTTTTTCTTTGCTGTGACAATATCTGCCAGCAGTAACTTAAAGTATAACAAACTTCCACTTTGGCTTGTGGTTGAAGCAACTACAGTCCATCATGGCTGGGCCAGCTCAGTTGCTCACAATGGAAGTTCCTCACATGGTGTTGACTGTGAAGCAGAGATGAATAGAAGACTGGCCTGTCTCTCAAGCATCACCCAGATAGTTTATATTTGCCAGCAAGGCTCCATGTCCCCAAAGTGCCATAACCTTTAAAACCAGTGCCACCAAATGGGTACCAAGAATTCAAAACTGCAGGCCTTTGGTTGACATCTTATATTCAGATCCTAACAGATGCTGCTTTGGATTTCTGAGCCTTTTGAGAATGTCTGACCTTTATGAAAGGTGAGGTCCTCTAGCACAAAAGAACAAGATTGGACAGGACAAAATGATCTGAAGAGAAAATCAAACAATGGATAGGGAATGTGTCAGAAAGATGAGGGAGAGAAGAGTAGGAAGGCAGCTGACATTGATGCGTTCCATGGCAGTCTAAGGAACTTTCAGAGCATACTCTCGGGACTCTTAATGGGCTGGACAGACCCTGTATGCTACTTTGATCTACTAACCCTACTAAACTTCAACCAGCTCTCCCATGTACACAGGCCTTGAGTAAGAACCAAGGATAAAGCCAGATAACAGACACCTGCCTTCCAGATAAAGCCTAGCATGGAGCAGCATGAACAAGACACAAGAAGAATGAGCCAGAGGTTGGCAGTGCACAGGGACAGGAATTTGAAATCCCTGGCAAAGATTAAATGACTTGCTGCTAGTATGAGGTATAACCTGAGCTTGCTGGTGATCTGGGCATAGAAAGCGTGCATAGCCATTTGTATTCGGGAGATCTGAGTATGTTTCCTGGATGGTGACAAAGGAATTCAACAAACCAGTATTGAACTCTGATATTGAAGTCTATTTTGGGGGTTGCCTGAGAAGAGTCATACTCTTGGTACCCCCAGAGAAGCAACCAATATGATTTAAAAGATGGCAGTCTTAGAAAGAGACCTGCTGGTCATCGAAGGGAAGGTCTTGCTGAAACCACAGAGGGAGCTGACGGCTGAGGAACCATGTAATGAGTGTTAAACCATGCCAGGAATGTGGAGCTCCAAATACATATCTATCTATCTATCTATCTATCTATCTATCTATCTATCTATCTATCTATCTATCTTTCTATCTTTCTATCTATAGTTATCACCTACAACCTCATAAAATCAGAACTAATTATGTCCTACTAAACTAAAGATAGGGCAAAAAGCCATAAGTTCCTGACAGTAGGAAAAGAATGAGATAGATATACTTACATGCAGCACTTCTGATCACTGACAGGTATAGTAAGGGTCCCCATTCTTACCACATGAAAAAAGTGAAAAGTGAGTAACTTGAATCATCTAATGCAAGGGAGATGGCAGAGCTAACTTTTGCATGGCAAGGACTTAGACACTAGGATAGGTTCCCTTCTTAACTTCATTGCTTACTTCTGTTATTTTCATGCAATCTGTCTTTCCAGTAGAGGATGGTGGTTTTCAACACTCTCAACTCCAATTCTCAAAAGCTTAATATCACCATGAAATATTAAAATTCCATTCTAACATCATTCACACACCCACAATGGTCCCTTGATTGACATTTGAGTCTGCCATTCTGCATTACTGATATCAACATCTTCACTGTTCTTATGACAATCAAACAAACCCATCCCTCTCATAAAGCATCTATGCATATACCATACTGTTTTCACAAATGAGGAGAACTATGCCTAGAATAATCTGGATTAGATAATCACCCTCAAAGGGACATAATGTAGAGTGGACAGTGTGATTAATTCCTAGTCTGATACCTCAGACTGAAGAACAAGGAATTGACTAAATAATCTAGGTGTGTCACACATGCTGAATAGTGGATACAACACAAAATTCCCTCTAATGTCATATCTGTTATGTTCCCCCTTAATAAAAAAAAAGCATCACTGCAAGGACACTGGGATGGTTTGAATGAAAATACCCCCCATAGCCTTGTAGGGAATGGCATTATTGAAGAGTATGGCCTTGTTAAAGGAAGTTTGTCACAGGGGGATGGGCTTTGAGGTTTCAGAAGCTCAATCCAGGCCCAGGGTCACTCTCTTCCTGCTGTCTACCAATCTGGATATAGAACTCTCAGCTATCTCTCTAGCACCATGTCTGCCTGCATGGCACCATACTTCCCACCATGATAATAATGGACTAAACCTCTGAACTATAAGCCAACCCCAATTAAATGTTTTTCCTTTATAGGAGTTATCATTGTCATAGTTTCTCTTCACAGCAATAGAAACCCTAAGACAGGAACCAAACGATTAGATAGGAAGAGCTGCCAATCTTCCTTTTGGAGCAGTTTTCTCAAACTATAGGAAGGAACAAGAACACAGTTGCAGAACAGCACAAAGAGAATTCTACAAACCAGGTAACTGTGATGGCATCTTAGCATCTGATCTTGTTTGCATTTCTAAATTAAGTTTTTAATATTCACACTGTTGGAGGTGATTTTTGTTTTTGGCATTTGACTTTTGTCTCATACACAAAATGTCACGGTATTTTTTTAAAGTGCACAGATCAGAAGCCAATGAAAAGCAACTGACTTCTGGCATTAAGAGCATCAGTACACACTCATGCAGCGATGAGAAATCTGGCTTTAAGAGCACCAGCACATACTCATGCAGAGATGAGAAATCGTGGAAAAGCTGAAAAGTTCTTTGAGATTTTCCAATGGGGGCTGGACCTTGCTTTTCGTGTTATGAACTTCCAAATGCTTTAGCAGTACCTACATTTTTTAATAATACTGGAAATGTACTTTCCAATGCCTACAATATCAGGAAAGTTGCAAATATGTAATCGAGAGAGGAGGCAGTTTCTATAGGTCTCATAAACATTAAGTATATGTAGAGGCATGTTCAATAAATACTCTTCAGGTGAGAAAAGTGCTGCATGCCACTAACTCTAGCACACGGGGTAGCATTTAGGGTAGAAGTTTGAGGCCAACCTGAGCTACATAGTAAGACCCTGCCTCAAATATCCAGAAAACAAAGACAATCAAAGCTTATAGTTATTTATTTCCTGAATGTCAATGTGGTCGAAGTGAGAAAGATGATGTGGATCTTCACTGTATGACCACAGGTGTGACAGCCCTTCAGCAGCACAGGGCACTGCCCTTCTCAGGGACTGGTCCTTATACCACATACGTGCATGTTCACTTCCCTCCTTCCTTCCTTAACACTCTGAGTTATTCAAGGACAGAAGTAGTTTGTCTCCTACCAGTGAAATGATGCCACTGACATGCGACATTTGCTAACTGTTTATCATGTTCCAAGATTCACATTGAGCAGTGTTAATGAACTAGTTCTTCGTGTTATTATAGCATACTTCTGAACAGCATATTGGTATCTTGAATGTCTTTGGTGGCTGCTATAGGCCTTGAGGATCCCTATCTCCCCCAGCTTACCTCTTCCTGACCCTTTGTCACACACTGCTTTTACTTGACACAGCTAAGTTAGATCACATTTACTTTGTGTTTTCTTTCGTGTATATTGTATAATGCATGGAGGAGGGTTTCTTGTGTCACTGTGACTGGACCATAGGGGTTCCCTGATACTTTGAGGGTGTTATTCTTCCCAGGTTGCTAGGAGAGTTTTTCTAGAGAGATTAAAGTATGTAGCAGATATTGAGTCTAGCAGATTGGCCTTCCTAACCTGGGTGTGCCTTGCTCATTCGACTGAGAGTTTGGAGAGTCCAAAAGGCCACCAAGAGATAATTCAGTCTCTCTACTTTCGACCTTCAGACTAGAACTCTGGCTCCCCTTATTCTTGGGCTTTCATAATTATACTCAATCCATATCAATGGTTCCCTTGGAATGCTTTTTAAGTAGCAGATATGGGAGTCCTCAGACTCCGTGTCCCATTATCCCATAACCCTAAAGATGAATATCTCTCTCTATCTCTCTCTCTCTCTCTCTCTCTCTCTCTCTCTCTCCCTCCCTCTCTCCCCCTCCCTCTTTCCCCCACAATCTCTCTTTTAGAAATGGCTATATGATTAAGAGGCCTTACTGCTCTTGCAGAGGGTTTAAATTTGGTTCTCAGCACCAATGTTGGTAACTCTTAACAACCATAACTCTAATTCCAGGGCATCTGGTGGCTTCATCTGGCCTTCATGGGTGCCTAATGTACCACTGATGCAAATAAATCCATACAGGTACACACACATATACATAAAATAAACCAAGAACTCTTTCAAAATGTATTCTAAAAATGAACATACACACATACATCTTTCTACATATGTATACACAATATCTGAAAATTTCTCCTATGCTGTATCCATATGTCTGCGACTTTGGAAAGTTACTCATGTAAAAGACAGTTTGTGTGCTTTCATCTTATTTAAAATGGCCTTTTCCTAAACATACTCACCTTTACTCATTCTGCGTGTTCTCTTACCATTGTTTTCTTTTTCCCTCCAAATCTCTAGAACGTCAGTTGTTTTACCAACTTCCTGGAGCCTTGCGTTACTGTTTTGAATTAATTGTGTTCAGCTCCCAACTTGCAGCTTTGATGCAAGCATTGCTTCTTCTCCACTATTTTCTAGGGCTTATGCTTTTTTTTTTTTTTTTCCTTTTCCTTCGATTCTCTCTGTGTTGGTCAGAACAGGAACTATTAGGCTAAGTGACCCACAGCTTCAGTGAGTGGGAACTGCAAGCTCATTTCTCATTCCAGGTCCATGTCTACTTCAGAGTGGTTGGCACAGCTCTTTTTGTTCATCTCCAGACCAGAGCTCAGGCTATTTTAAAGCCTACTGCATGACAGAGATAGTGTGAACTTAGACATTTTTTCCACTTTTGGAAAATAATGCCACTTACAACGGATATGTGTAACGTACGTGTACATTTTACCTACCTGAGGGAGTCACATAACCAAGTGTAATTATTTCAAGAAGGGCAGATAAGTACAACCCTGCAAGTGAAAGAGATAAAAGGATGCAGGTGCAAAGCCCTGCTACCATTCACTTTTAATTTTTTTGAAGCATCGTCTCAAATAAATTTCTAAGAAACGATGTGTGGTCAATTAATGCTCAAGCTCTTGCATCTCTGTAAGTTCTCCCGGTTTTCTTGCTTGTAAGGAAATAAGAGTAGTTAGAAGACCCATGTATGGCTTCAGATCCCATTGTAATCCACATGAGGAACTGAACTGAGAATGGGAGTAAGTTTTGGGAGACTCTGGTCATTTGTTATCTCAAATGATCTAAAGATAGAACCAATATTTAAACCTCTTTTAAGGTTACTGAAAAGCAAATTTAAGTATTTTTAAACTGAACATCAGTAGAGAGGAGGGTATTAAAGTTGAGGTCTCCAAGTTTTCATAATGTTAGAATATTCAATAATATGTCCTGAAAGTTGTCGTCTGATTTCCACATGTGAGCCATGGCATGGGCATGTACATGTATGTGTAAGAAAATCTTTAAAATGTTACCTCTCCCATGTAAAGATGCCATCACTCTTATACTCAGACCAAAGTACCAGTTCCCAGATATAACAGGATAAAATATTGATCACCTATAGTAGCTGTGTCGGTGCCTTTCCAGAAGGATGTGTATCTCATTAAAGAAGAGAACATTTAATTCAAATGAGTCGATGCTTCATTGAAGAGCATGGGTGGTTACTACATTGAGAAAGCCATTGTTGAATGATAGGCCTTGCCAGGACTTCTTACAGCAACATAGATGAGGAAAAACATCCATAACAAAAACACTTCCCTCCCTCATGTCTTTTTTAGTCTCCAAAAATTCCCAAAACCATAAGTCTTAACATTTGTCAAACATCTGTGTGGGCTGGATTCGTGTTTCATAGACTGAACAACAAGGTTTGAAATATTTCTTTAAGCTCAAAGTTCCAGAATGGGTTAGAACCAGGACTGGATCAGACTTATATTCTTGAGGTCTGGTGTCCTTCTCACAGCACTGCAGTCAGCTCTGAGTGTGGAGGCCATGTGCAGAACATCAGTGCAAGACTTCCCAGCATCTAAAACTCACCTTCCTCATGTGATGGAGTGAGGTACAAATTCAGTCTCATCAGCTCCAACATCCTTAACATGGCCATCAATGGGGAAACACACACTGGAGCCCAGAAAGGGTATCAAAATCTCAATGGTAAAGACAAGGCTGAGTGCAGCAGGCTTTCTCATTCAGAAGTTTGGTTAAAAAAACAAAAAAGCCACTATTATTTGTTTCTGTACCTGTATCGCCCTCTAGTGGAGTAAACTGGCAGGGATTTACTGAGGGAACAGAATCATTCACAGATAGATGCCCGTCCAGTCACACACAAGCTCCAGTACAGCTGGGGATGTCCAAGTCCTTATTAAAATGTTGGGTAACATTATCATGGTAAAATTTTAGATCCTATTTAAACCTTGTTTTATTTTTTATCACGTTGTCCTAAATAGTGAATATTTTTAATTCTTCAAAGGCAACCCCCTGGTCTAAGTTACACTGGAAGAGAAGGGAAGAGCAAGGGAGGTACTCAGGCACATACACACACACACACACACACACACACACACACACACACACACACACACACGCAGCGATCAAGCGAGAGAGAGAGAGAGAGAGAGAGAGAGAGAGAGAGAGAGAGAGAGAGAGAGGACTGATCAATTGTATCTGGCTACAAGTGTATAAGACTCTGTTTTAAGACTACAAATGGCCAGGAAAAATCTGAACTGTTAGAATGTTTTGCACAACAGGCTTAATGTTTGCTAGTTTTATAAAGTGAATTTAAATACAAACAGGTTCTGGGCATTGAATACAAGTCCTTACTCTTGCAAAGCAAGCACTTCACTGACTGAGCTACCTCCCAGGGTCCTGTCGTTTAGTGAATTTTTACTCTCCAGTTGCCTACCACATCCTCATGTCTGCCTGGGTTCCTCCAAGGCTGACTTAAGCCAGAGTCTTCCATTCATTTAGCTAATTTTGAAAGAGATATACAGATACAATAATGGAATAGGGACAGAGAGGCAAAGAGATAAATGGGGGGGAGAGAATATACCGATTATAGATTGATTGTATCTCCAAAATTTTGTATGTTAATGTTCTTAACTACAATGAATATATTTAGAGATGGAACTAAAGAGACAACTGAGGCATGAGCGGGCTCTGCTTCACTCTGACTGCCAGTATCACACCAGGACACACACACACACACACACACACACACACACCATGGAAATAGGGAAAGTGTAGCCAACTACAAATTAAAGACAGAGGCTCAGAAGAAAGTGACCTTCTCAACACTTTGGTCTCAGACTTCTAGATCCTAGGACTGTGGGAAAAAAATCAATTTCTCTCCTTGAAGCTATCAGTTGGTAGAGTCTTGTTAAAACAGCCCCAAGCAATTCAGAGTTCCTGAACAATTGGTGCTCACTCCTG
This sequence comes from Mus pahari, assembly GCF_900095145.1. Taxonomy (NCBI): domain Eukaryota; kingdom Metazoa; phylum Chordata; class Mammalia; order Rodentia; family Muridae; genus Mus; species Mus pahari. Next base: position 127,737,237 of record NC_034591.1, read on the forward strand.
CCAAGGGCCTGATGGGAAACTGCATGGAACACGCGTCAGAATGCCACTGCCACTGAAAGCAGGGGATGTACCATGTGTCCTGGGATGGCACTGCTTTAGCTGAGGACTGTGCCCAGGGACACAAGCTTCTTCCACTCTCTGACTATTGTATAAATGATGGGATTCTGGAATGAGGGGGATCACTGAGTTCTGGGGGTGCTGTTCTTCTTTCTTGCAAGTAACCCAGAGACAGGCCAAGCAGAGGCAGCTACAGGTTAAGTGTCAGCTGCTCTCGCTATACACCTCCCCTACAACTGTTTGTTCTGCAAAGATATACCAGTCACTGGGTTGCTAAAATAACTACCACAGTAACAGCCTCTTGTGAACATCTGTGCCCCATTCAGGAGTAAACCTCTGCTTTCAGGTCTTCTAATTTTAGGTCAAGTAGCATTGCCAGGGAACAATTCTCTGACCACACGAGCTATTGCTACCTGCGGACCTTCAATGCGCTGGAAAGTCTTTCTCTGCCTACAGTTTCAGCCTCTCCCCTCTGTCCATGCACTGAAGAGCAAATAGCACTAAACCTCCCGGGACTTGGCTCACACGGCTTCTTATTGGATGATGTATGCGCATCTACTTGGTGCTTCTGAATCCTAATGAGAGCATGATGCTCACAGCGGCTGCACAGAACAAGGTGCACGCACACCGGCGATCGCTCTATTTTATTTTTTATTGACTGATTTGTCATCTGCCCTTTTAATGGAGTTTGTTGTGTCTCCAGTGACTGAGAGAAGCTGAGGCTTCCACGCTTGCATCGTAGTGTCTCTGTTAACTAACTGGAAGGTGCCCCAAACAGGTGGCAGAGTGCAGCACAGTCAATACAGCCTGAGCACTCTGAAAACCTGGGAAGCAGAGGCCGCAGCGTGGGTTAGTTGGCGGGGGGTGGGGTGGGAAGGGGTGTCACAGCCACACCAGGGCACTGGTCTGTGGAATCTAAGCTCAAGGTCCTTTCCAGGTACCACATGAAAGCAGCAGCTTCCACTCCACATGCAATATGCCACAGAATGGATCACTTCTGAGGAAATTCTCATAAGAGGTTGACCCCTCCCTTAGAGAGACAATCCTCTCTCTTAATCGAAATCATTTGGTTATTGAAGTAACAATGGTTCTCATCCACCACTGTGCCATTACGTTTCTTGCTGTTTGAGAAAGAAATGATGTGACAGTGAACTCCAGGGACTGACTTCTCCTCTCAGGAAGAATCTTTTTCGTGGACCGCATTAGCTCAGTGGAGCAGCAGTTGCCTGGCATGTGCAAGGTCCCCAGGGTCCCAGCCTCCAGCACTGTGAAAAGAAATGACTCTATTGGCTTGATTTCCTAGGTTTGTTTTGGATTTGGCAGTGGATGGTTATGTCTGTAATTATGCCTTCAGCACTTCTCAGAGTTTAGGGAGAAGAAAAGACAAACAAGAAATGTGTGATGTAAGACACTATAGGCCTTTATATTGGGTTGAATACTGCAGAGGGAGTGGGGTCTCTAGAGGAACCAGGGCCCATCATCTGATTACAAGCCAAGCACAAGGAGGGGTTCATAAAAATGGTTAAGAAGTTTCTGTTTGGGACACATAACTTGCCACTGCCCGGGGCAAAGTGAATAGTGAGGAGGCCATTCCTGTGGTTCTGTGGGGCAGGGAAGGCAGGAACCTAGAGAAACATTGTTTGTTAGTTCTAGAAGCCAAGTTACTATACTTAGGGGAATTGTTAACGTCCAAACAAAATGAAGATGCTTTAAAAGGGATGTGGCACTAGCTAATAGCCCCAGCTTTTATCTCTGTTCATATCCCACGACACCTAGAAACAGGAGCAAATCCTGTGAAATTACATAAAAACTCATGTCACTCCTTTCTAAGACTCTCCTGGGGGCTTCTCGTCACAGTGACAGGAAGGGTGTAAATCATGACCAGACCCCCTTCACTTCATACCTCCCTCACAATGATCCTTTCTCATCACCTGCTCCCACCCCACAAACCTCCTGACAATATTTTTACCGTTCAGTATGTGTATGCATCTCTCTCTCTCCCCCCCCCCCGTGTATGTGTGTGCATGTGTGTGTACAGTTGCACAGACCCTCCTTCCCTTGTATCTTTTTTGCCTTTTTTGTCACTAAATGATTTGCTTTTTATTTATTTATTTATTGTGCTACCCAAGCTTAGCTGGAACCCATAAAGTATCTATTAGTCAAAAGAATGGCTTAAAAATAAGAAGTATGTACTATTTTACTCTTGTGCTTATAATATTATCAAAGCTAATTTGGTTATGGGATGTATACTTGGGCAGTGACCTGATTATGAATCCTTAAGTCATGAGTCTGCCACACTCTGCCATGCTTCTCTGAGAATATAAGGAACTGTGTGCTTTGTGCCATTAGCAGAGATGAATGATGACCCAGGTCCATATAAAACTTTCTCATGATCAGAGCAGATGCATGCAAGAAAATGCTAGTTCCTGATTTTCATGCAAATCTTTAAATCTACATTTAAAAAATAATCTGAGGTTAAATGTTCTATATCCAACTTAAATCTCTCATATTGTCGATTAGTCAAGACCTACAACAACAAAAGAAACAGGAGTCACTGTTTTGGTCTGAGTTTCCATGGAGTAGACTCTCAGGAAGTTACACAATAAATCTGGGGACTGACTCCAGGAACAAGAGGAAGGGGAAGGGAAGATGGACTCATCACTTTTTGGTGGCTGTGATAAAATTCTACAACCAAGGAAACTTATAGAAGAAACAGTTTACTGGGGCTTGTGGTTCCAGAGAACTAACAGTCCATGATAGCAGAGAGAAGGCACAGCAGCTGGAGCAAGATGCTGAGAGCTCACATATTGAAATACAGGAATGAAGCAGAGGGCACTCAACTGAGAATGGTGTGAAGCTTTGACCTCAAAGCCTATGTCCAATGACATGCTTCCTGTAGCAAAGTCACACTTCCTAAACCTACCCCAACACCACCATCAACTGGGGACCAAGGATTCAAACATCTGAGCCTATGGAGGACATCTTCGTTGAAACTATTGCAGATATGACACAAGGAAAGAGCTAGTAAAAAGGACCTAACCGGCTGATGACCACTGCAGATCTTGGGTTCACTATAACTGGTGACTGTGGATATCTCTCTACATCTCGTCCCATCAACCTACTGAAGCCTCAGAGAGAACAGAAGGAATAAAAGAATTTCTGATCTGGATCCTGATGCTTCATACTTGGTTTTATTGGGAATTGAGGTAGAAGCCAGACTAGCTTTGTTCTCACCGAGTACTCCATCTTTGAGACACAGGCTCAATCCTGGTAGCTACTTTTAAATGTCAACTTGTCTGAGACATCTGGATGGCACCAGGAAGGTGTTGTTCACTTGTTTTGAAGTTGAGGTTAACATAAAAACTGTTCGTGCAATGTACACCCCATAACACACACATACATGCTATCTATTGGCTCATGACTCCTGAAAACCATCACTGTTTACTGTGATCTGTGGTCCCACTTACCTTTGTCTATTAGGATAGTTGTTGAATACGACATGAAGATTGATCTTCAATGTCAACATGGCTGTGCTCAGAAGAACCTAGCAGATACTCTTCTGGCACTGCCTGGAGGAGTCTTTCCAGAGAAAAGTAAGATGATGAGGTTTGTACTCAGGTGCCCAACTGAAAAGGAAGCAAAAAAAAAGAAAAGGAGCAAGCCCAACAACAGCACTCATTTCTCTCTGCTTCCCGGGGAGACAATATGTCAGCTGCCTTTGAGTATTTATTTTTGAAAACTCATGTTCTGTGTCTCCCAGACTTGGGAGTCCAAAACGTCTGATTCTTGTAACAGAAAGTCTTTTGCCCTCAAAACCTCACCAGCTGCATCGTGTTTCAAAAGTTTGCTTTGAAACTTAAAAGCCAACATTCAATTTATGTGTTCCCGGCAATGTGCTGAACAGCTCTATCATGAATTGTGGGTCGCTTCATAACCTGGTAGGATGATGTATCTCAAAATTATTTACTGAGAAATACATACACAGTCAGACAGGCAGAGAAGGAGAGAGGGAGGCAGGAAGAGGGAGGGAGAGAAGAAGGGAGAGGGATGGGGTGGGGAGAAACTCTAATAACTGATATGCTAAGTCACTATCCACATAAACAAAGTAACAAGTAACATTTCACGGCTGACACACTAAAGCAGAACCTAATAATCTTTTATGATGATGCAATAGCATTATAGAAAAACAAAAATGAATGGCAAATAACTCCAAGGACAGCCATGTGGTGAAGCATCTTTCAACCATGTCCTCGGAACCAATTCATCTCACCTCCTGCTTACCCAAGGTTGTGTTATGATTTAAAGCACAGTCATAAATTTTTCATCCCCACTTCACAAGGACTTGACTGATAGGACAGATTTACTTCCACAAAAAGACATGATAAAATCTGCGATGATTTTATCCCAGGTAGTATTAGCTAGCAATCACTAATAGTAAAGATAAATTATATTTATAGCCAATGCTCCTAAGCAATGCATCCCATTTTTCCTCTATCTTAGTGGAGTTGTATTTCTCAGTCCTAAAGATCATACGTATATGGAGACAAACTAATCATTTATTTGTGACAATAATAACTATCTGTACTGATATTTGATATTTTAAACCAAAGCATTAGGTGCTTTTTCTCTGACAAGCTCATGTAGATAACACACACTTCCCTTGGCAAATACTATCTGAAAAATAAATTCTGAGAGGTTGTTTATGTGTGTATGCAGAAACTTTCTTTTCTTCACTTTTCTATGAAATACCATAACCTTTCCCAGAGAACACATTGCAACTGTTTGTCTTTGGGCAGGGAAGTTTTGTATTGGCCTTCGCCCAAAGCAATAATGAGCTGACATTTAGATGGAGTCAAATATCTCAGATGGGTTGTTTCATTTTGGTTTTGTTTTTTAAAAAAAAAAATCCAGGCTGATTGAGCAACTTCAAATGGCCAAAAGAGAATGGCCAAAAACATCAAGGGGTTCTGAATTCACAGAATAGAATTTCAAAGGTCTGAATATGTGCATCTGGAAAAAGACTCTGAGATGGTCAAGGTCAAATATAAAGCATAGAGGCATATATTTTATATATACATCCTGAGGTCAGAAACTGACCCAAGTCTACTACTAACATGCATCTGAGTCTGTTTTCTCATGATGAACCAGAGAGACAGAAATCACACAATGGTTCTTTTATGAGCAGTCCACACGTTTGAAACACTACACAAACCTTGTTATAGGTACAATATGGACAGCTGCTACTAACAAACATCATATTTTATTTAAAAAACTAGTAGTGGGGGACAGGAGAGATATGTCAGCCAGTAAAATGGTGGTATGAAAAGCATGAGCATATCAAATTTGAGTTTGATAGACCAAAGCCTATATAAGTAAGACAGAGTGGGGAGACATGATTGTCATCACAGTGCTGGGGAGCTGAAGATATGCCAGTCATTGGGTTTCCTGGCCAGCCATCCTAGCCCACAATATGGTGGCCTCGGGTCAATGGAAGATCCTATATTCAAAACCACCATGGAAAGAACCTGAGGGACAAGCAGGGGCATGTGCACCTCTAATACAAATGATTCTGCACATATACCAACACTTACACACACCAAATACATAAGCAAATAAATAAACCAGTTTTGGGGTTCAGAAAGTGACACACACCCCCATACTTGCACTTTGGTGAGCTGACATTTTAGAGGTGGCCTCAGATCAAGGACCTTCTTTTTTCACTCCACGACAATGTCATACTCAAGGAGAGGCTTTGGGCAAAATCCTCTTTTTGGTCTGAGCAGATCTTTCAAAAAGAGAAGCAAAATTCTCTTTTGTGTATCTTACTTGGACGTCCTTACTGTAATTGGAGAAGGCTGAACACATTTTGCAGGAAGAAAGACTGAACCCTCTCAACAAGCCTGGGTAAACTTGTCATGCCAACCTTTCTGTCTTTTGGAGGGCACGGAGATACATTTATAAACTGCTATTTATTCTACTGTCCCAGCAGACATTTTCCCTGGCCCTAATGAAGTCTCCAAGCTCACATATTTCCCCTAAAACACATAACCAGCTAAAAGTTGGGGAAGGCATATATAAGCTTCTGAATTATTTGGGGCTAACAAATAAATTGTATTTGGCAGTGCCTTAAAATAGCATTAAGAGTTTGAATAACCTTTTCAGTAATTATTTTGATTTTGATCAAGAAATATTGGCGAGGCTTCGGTGCAAGAGAATGGGACTGCTCTGTGTGCCTACATCAAATATAAAGCATTTCACCTCTATGCTGTGATCAGTTTATTTATGAGTTAGGTTGATCGTTTTGAGAAACTGAGTTTGATGCTACAGTGGATCTCAACACAATTTTCTCAGGAACAAAACCCACAGGAAATGAGGAAGTAGAATAGAAGGGTTAAAGGGAAGGGCCTAGATGATTATTTCTGCCAGGATCACCCGTATCCTAATCACCGTAGAGCGATTATAACAGCGGAGAGCCACCTTACTTGAGACAGAGGGGCCCTTGACATTCCTACAGAGTGTCATCTGCCATTTTTCTCTTGGGGAATGTAGGCATGATGTCTTAAAAAGGAATCAGGGATTTTCAGGGGTAGAAATTCCATCTATCTAGGCAAGGTCTTCAATAAAAGGATAGAGTTGTGAGTTGTCAGCAACCACCCTGGCCCTCATGAAAATGGCTGTGGCAGCTGGTCAAATGGAACCTGAGAGGGATACCAACAATATCTGATATCATACCCTTGTTGGCTCAGAATCAAGGTGTCCTTGACATCCTCACCTGTTTTCCATGCACAAAAGCTGACTTACAGCAAATCTACCCAAAGCCATCAGCCAGCTACAAAACCTTGAGCATCTTAAGAGAGAAAAACTAGAAATGAGTCTAATATTTTATGTTTTTCAGAAATTCTTTGTACCGCCTAAAGGCTGTACATTTATACATCTAATGGGCTTTTGCTTAACTCCTATTCTGCACCTCTCTGCTGGTTACACTAAAATGGTACAACCTGCTACTCTTATAAAGGCCAGCTAAAGTAAGAATGGGGCAGTCTTGGGACTGCCAGTCCTCATATTGAGTAGATGTTAAAAAATTACACTTCATAATTCAAATCAAAAAAAAAAAAAAAAAAAAAAAACAGGTAATGTGTCCTTGTGTGTAGCACAGAATACACACAAGAAACAAAGATCACAAGAGTGGGACCTACACCTTGTCCTGAGGATATTTCAGAACAGTAGAGGCTATTAATGACACCAATGACTTCGTTAATGGTTTTACTCCTCAATGATGGGTAAAATGTTCATTTGACCTGCCTTTGTCATATGGTAAACCTTCAACTAGCAAACTGGACAGGCACATAACAAATAAGCCAGCCCTGCACCTCAGTATGGGGTTTAATTGGCCCTAGACTAGACAGTATAGCAGGGATCCCATGGCCCCTTCAGTCCACAGCTCCCTCACGTGCAATGTATCAAGTCACTGCTAGAAAATAAAGACTGACATATGTCCTGTCGGGACTGCATCAGACAAAATAAGACCTAAATTAGATAGTTTCATTTAAGTAATACAAATAAAACACATCTCAAGAGAATGAGGGTAGATGGCTGTCATGATATGGAATAATTTGGAAAGAGACATGTTTAACATCCTGATACAAAATGTTTGGTTATTTTCAGTGACATGTGCATTCTGCAAAGTAGACATTAATGTAATTTCAAATTTTTGTCTTTTGTCAGATTTAATCTTGATTCCAACTGAAGATTCATCAGCCCTTAAAGTACTGTTTTCTAAACCAGAGGAGAATTTATCTGTTTATGACTAATGCCACTGACTAATTCTGCCTCTCCTTAGAGAAATTCTTGCATATGCCTGTGCCTCATTTGCCCCCTAAGTTCTTTCTCTAGATTTTTCAGTGCCAAAGAGATTTGCGGTCAAAAAATCATGACTACAGAAGCTCTAGTAGACACATATCTTAATCAGGATTTGTATTCCTGCATAAAACATCATGATCAAGAAGCAAGTTGGGGAGGAAAGTGTTATTCAGCTTACTCTTCCACATTGCTGTTCATCCCCAAAAGAAATCAGGACAGGAACTCACACAGGGCAGGAACTTGGAGGCAGGAACTGATGNAGAGGCCATGGAGGGGTGCTGCTTACTGGATGCTTCTCCTGGCTTGCTCAGCTTGCTTTCTTTTAGAACCCAGGACCACCAGCCCAGAGCTGGCACCACCCACAATGGGCTAGGCCTCCCCCCTTGATCACTAACTGAGAAAATGCCTTTCTCTGTGATAACTCCAGTTTATGTCAAGTTGACACACAAAACCAGCCAGTTCAACTATCAGGGAAGAAGTAGACAATCTCTACTGATAACTCTCTATGGAGTAGACAAAGAATATAGGCCTGGATGCAAACCACCAAAAACAGAGAATAAAGGGGATAAATCTAGAGACTAAGATAACAATAAGACAGTAGGGGCTAGAGAGAGGGCTCAAGTACAGATACTGATCTTGCAGACGATTTGTGTTATATGTCTCACAAACACCTGTGACTCTAGCTCCAAGGGATCTGATGACCTCTTCTGGCCTCTGTGGGAAGATGCATTCAAGAACATTTAACTCATACACACACACACACACACACACACACACACACACACACACACACA
>NC_034591.1:127746262-127747340 GCF_900095145.1 Mus pahari
CGACTGCTCTTCCAAAGGTCCTGAGTTCAAATCCCAGCAACCACATGGTGGCTCACAGCCATCCATAACAAAATCTGATGCCCTCTTCTGGAGTGTCTGAAGACAGCTACAGTGTACTTACACATAATAAATAAATAAATAAATAAATAAATAAATAAATAAATAAATAAATAAATAATTTTTTTTTAAAAAGGACCCATTTGTTCCCAACCTTTTCCTGTGTCATCTGGACTAGAGACGCTTTATACAGGGTTGCCTCAATACAATTGATACATCTTATTGTCTGGGATTAGCTTGGAGTAGGCAGGTGTTCTGAGCTACTCCTATCACAGTGAAAGTTAGAACTTCATCCAGACTTCTAACTAATTGTTCACTCTCCTGCAAGATGTGAACCTGGAAGGTTAGAAACTGATGCTGCTCCATGCATTTCTAGACTGTAGGTAAAGATCCTCTCTGAGAGTAGGGACACCACCATTGTGGTTAGCTATGATCAGTTTGACACAAGTTGGAGTTATCTGGGACTTAAGTTGAGATTATCTTTTTTTTTTTTTTTTTGGAGAGATAGCTTAGCTTTACGAAGAGTAGAGGACCCAGGTTTGGTTCCTAGCACCTACATCAGGTTGGCTCGAAATGGCTCTTAAATTCAATTTTGGAGGATCTGGTACCCTCAGACCTCCAAGAACACGTCCATGCATAAGGCACACATAAACTCACACAGGTACACATGAGTACCAACAGAATCTTGAGATAGTTACGCCCTATTTCAGAAATTCATAATCAAGGTATATGTGGTGGACGGCAAAGTCTACACAATGGAATCTTGGAGTATGGAGGCCACAGACAGCAACTCAACCAAACTTGTATGATCTAAGACGATTAGAAGGGGCAGGTTAGCCAGCACAGAGAATGGGGTGGCAGAGGAAGAGCTATTGAAGATTGGCATAGGGAGCAGAGCTTTAACTTTCTTTTTTTTTTTTTTTTTATCTTTTTTTTATTATTATTATTTTCTTTATTTACATTTCAAATGCTATCCCGAAAGTTTCCTATACCCCTCCCCCCACCTCTGCTCCCCTATCCA